>NC_057863.1:166542875-166849542 GCF_019393635.1 Dromiciops gliroides
TTCTGTCCCTATCCTAGAAGATATTTGAGACAATTTGGTATTTATTGATTAATTTGATTTACCACCAAAGTATACCTTTTAAAGGGAAATACATTTCTGGTGGTAGGAGATGGATTTTTCTTAAAATAAGCATGAGGAACCCTAAAATTCACAAATATATGTTCAAGGAAATTATTTTATAATTGTTCTGAGATTTGGCATTTTTTTCTACTTTCTAGTTTACAAAATCTGTTTTATTTTTCTTCCTTTTAAAATGAGTACATTTTCTGATGTTTTTTCTGTCTTTTTTCTTACTTATTATGGACCTTTAAGGGACTATCTAGAATTTAATACTTGTAACATAAAAGATTTAATAAAATTCAAGCTTTGTTTATAATATTCGTTAAATAACTATAGCAGAATCAAAAGACAAATGTAGCCCTCTTCCAAACTTTCCTATTTCTTTAAAAAAAACACCATGATAGCTGTGTGATGTTTAAAATCTAAATTGTGTGATTGCGTTAAATTAGAAGCTTTAGCACCAGTCTTTGGGCATTAAATATTTATTAAAACATACAGGTATTCACATGGAGTTCAGAAAGTTAAGAAAAGGCCTATCTAGCCTAGAGTTCCAGTCTGGTCGAGTTCTTCTTCAAGTCCTCTGCCAGGAGCCTGTTTCAATCACGAACTCCTTAGAAAACTGATTGTGGAAGCTTTTTATAGGTCTGGAACAGAGGTGGGCCTTACACACTGCTTCAAGATGATTGGTTGTCGTCCTCCAAATCCATTAAGGACTAGCCAGGTTGATTACAATCTAGTTAACTTTGAAGTAGGCTAATCAGCAGTCAATCACTCTCACTTGATTCAATCAGTTTAGATTAATCTCCAGGTGGGTCTTTGAGTATCTGCTAAATCCCATTATTTTATCACAGCTAGATGGTTCAATGGATGGAAAATGGGGGGCAACTAGGTAGCACAGTGGATTCAGGAGTACCTGAGTTCAAATCCGGCCTCAGACACTTACTAGCTGTGTGACCTTGGGCAAGTCACTTAACCCCCATTGCCCCGCAGAAAAAAAAAAAAGAAAAGAAAATGGACCAAGATTCCAAAAAACCCAAGGGCAAATCAGTCAGTCATCAGACATTTACCAGTTATGTGTCCCTGAACAAATCATTTAATCTGTCATATTCCACAATATATTCTAGATTCATATGAAGCCATAACATTAAAGGTCATACTATTAAAAATTAGAATAAAAGCAGATCATATAGCTCTCATAGCTTTGGATATAACAGGAAAACTTAAGAAATAGAGGAAATTACAAAAGATAAAATAGATAACATTGAATATATGAAGTTAAAAAGTTTCTGTAGAGACAACACTAATGCATATAGGATAAAAAGGGAAACAATAAAATGGTAGGGGACTTTGTATCAAATTTCTCTGATAGTCATATACATGTGTACATGCACCTGCGTATGCATACACACAATAAGTGGTCAAAGTATATGAGTGAATAATTACCAAAAGAAGAATTTTTTAAGTCACCAATAATAAGAGAAATACAAACTAAAAAGATAATACTCTGAAAATTGACAAAGATGACAAAAATGGCAATTGTCAAATACTGGAAGGATTGTGGAATGATAGGCACACTAATACATTGTTAGTGGAGCTTTGAAATGGTACATCCATTTTGGAAAACAATTTAGAATTGTGTAAATAAAGTTAATAAAATATCCATAACCTTTGAATAAGAGACTCCATTAATAACTCATGTCCCAAGGAAACCTTCAGTAAAAAATAAAGTAAAATAAAATCATTTTTAAAAGTCTGTACTTACTTTTGGGACCTCTTTCAGAAGGTGATCAGTGGATTCTTTCAACTTCTATTTTACCTTATGTTTCTAGAATATCAGGGCAATTTTCCCCTTATAATCTATTGGAAGATGATGTCTAAGCTCTTCTTTTGATTATGGTTTTCAGGTAGAACAATAATTTTCAAATTATCTCTCCTGGATTTATTTTCCAGGTCAGCTGTTTTTTCCAAGGAGATATTTCATATTGGTGTGTATTTTCTTTTTATTCATTTGTGTTTGCTTTATTGTGCCTTGGTTTCTCATAAAGTCACTGGCTTCCATTTATTCACTCCTAATTCTTATGGCAATTATTTTTGTCAGAGAGCTTTCTATTTGGCTTTTCAAGCTGTGACTTTTTCCTCAAGTCTTTCCTGCATCACTCTCCTTTCTATTTCCATTTTTTTCTCTACCTCTCTGACTTTATCTTCAAACTGTTTTTTGAGTGCCTTTATGGTCTGATACCAATTCATATTTTTCTTGGAAGCTTTAGATGTTGGGGCCCTGACATTGCTATCCTCTTCTGAGGCTCCACCTCAATCTTCCTTATCACTAAAGAAGCTTTCTATGGTTCACAACTCTCTCTGCCTGCTCATCTTGCTCATCTTTTACTTGACTTTTAACTCCTTAGTGTGGGGACTTGCTTCCACATTATACTGTCCCAAGATTTAGGAAGTCCCAGGTGCTATGATTTAATGAGGGCCAGTCCTGGCCCTTTCTCTGGTCCATAGATAAGCCCAGGCAAACTTGCCAATCAATCAGGTGGCAATACTTTTTATGCTGTTGGTTGTTAGCTCCAATGAGCCTGCATCACTCCCCGACTTGGGCCACCACCACTCAAGGTTTCTTCCTGGTTTCAAGCCAGTTGTAGGACATTCAAATCCCCCATTAGCTACTGGTTATACCCCCATAGAATTTTCTCAGCCAGATGTTCAGCCCTCTCACCAGACCTTGAGCTTAGTTCCAGAAGACACCGGCACTGCAGCTGAGTTGGAAGCTTGAGGGTAAGTTTCCCCAGTGCAACCTGCCTTTGGCTGGATCTGTGTTGGTGCAATTGTGAGGCTGGACTCTACTTCCAGTCTACCTCCCCCTCCTTCCAAACTTCCAAGAGGTCTTTGGCTGGAAATATTCTCAGCTGCCTTTATGTGAGTTCTGCTGCTACAGGAGTTGTTTTCTGGCTGTGTTTACAGGTTTTGGGGCGTAATTGTGCTGGAAGTTTGAGGCCATGGAAGCACCCAAAAAGGACTTTGAAGATAAAGTAAGAGAGGTAGAGGAAAAGTAAGAGATGTAGAAGAAAAAATGGAAAGAAAAATGAGAGTGATGCAGGAGGATGATGAAAAAAAGTCAACAGCTTGCAAAACAAAATTGGCCAGATGTAAAAGTAGGTACATAAACTCTTTGAAGAAAATCATTACTTAAGAATTAGGATAGAGGGGCAGCTACATGGCACAGTGGATTGAGCACCTGCCCTGGATTCAGGAAGACCCCAGTTCAAATCTGGCCTCAGACACTTAACACTTACTAGCTGTGTGACCTTGAGCAAGTCCCTTAACCCCAATTGCCTCACCAAAGGGGAAAAAAAGAATTAGGATAGAGCCAAATATAAGCTAATGACTTATGAGAAATAAAAACACAATAAAGCAAATCCAAATGAATAAAAAATAGAGGACAATATGGAAAAATTTGAAAATCATTGGACTTCCTGAAAACCATGATTAAAAAAGACCTTAGATATCATCTTCCAAGAAATTATGGAGGAAAATTGCCCTGATATTCTAGAAGTGGAAGGTAAAAAAGAAATTGAAAGAGTCAGCTGATCACCTCCAGAAAGAGATTCCAAAAGGAAAACTTCCAGGAATATTATAGCCAAATTTCAGAGCTCCCAGGTCAAGGAGAAAGCATTGCAAATAGATAGAGAAAAGGAATTCAAATATTGTGGAGCCATGGCAAGGACAGCACAGGATCTAGCAGCTTCTACATTAAAGGATGGGAGGGCATGGAATATGATATTCAAGAGGGCAAAAGAAAAGGTTTACAACCCAAATCACTTAACCAGCAAAACTGTGTATAATCTTTGGGGGGGGGGGGATGGGACTTCAGTGAAAAAGAGGACCTTCAGTTATTTGTGATGAAAAGATCTGAACTGAATAGAAAATTTGGCTTTCAAATACAAGACCCTAGAGAAGCATAAAAAGATAAACAGGAAAAAGAAATAATGAAATATGTTAAAAGGTTAAACTGTTTACATTCCTACATGGAAAATAATATGTCTAAACCATAAGAGCCTTAGACAGAGGGCAGAGGTATAGATTGATTATGAAGGGATGATACCTGCAAACATATATTTTTTGTTTACCTTTTTTTTTGGGGGGGGAGGGTGGTTGTGGTTGATGAGTGTCTTGTTTATGAGGCTAGATTTGGGCTCGGGTCCTCCTGGGTCCAGGACAGTTTCTTTGTCCACTGTGTCACCTAATTGCCCCATGATGACATCTTTTTCAGGTAAAATTGAGGGGGAAGAGGAATACACTGGGGGAGGGCATAGGGGAGTGGTAAAATGGGACGAAATCTCATATTAAAGAAGCAGGAAGGGTGTATGGAGTGGGAAGTGAAGGAGCCTTACTCAAATCAGAATTAGCTCAAAGACCCTAATCGCATCAGAATTGGCTCAAGGAGGGAATAACATACAAACCCAATTGGGTGGAGTAATATCTATCTAACCTTGCAAGAAAGTAAGAGGGGAAAGGGATAAGGAGAGGAGGGTGAAAGAAGGGAGAGCAGATTGGGGAAGGGGGCAGAAGCAAATCCCTTTTGAAGAGGGATAGGGTAAAGAAGATAGAAAATAGAAGGGGCAGCTAGATGGCACAGTGGATACAGCACCATCCCTGGATTCAGGAGGACCTGAGTTCAAATCCAGCCTCAGACACTTAACAATTTATTAGCTGTGTGGCACTGGGCAAGTCACTTACACCCAATTGCCTCACCAAGGGAAAAAAAAGAAAAAAGAAAAATAGAGTAAATATCATGGGAAGGGAGTAGGATGGAGGGAAACAGTTGAAAATCTTTGTCAAGTTTAAGCTACTATATAAAAGTCATCTATTACTGTTACAATAATTAACCTCATAAGTTTATTGTAAGTACTATATACTCGTAGCTTACTATAAAAGAAAAAAAAAATGATGAGCAGGATACTATCAGAAAGACCTGGAGGACTGTATGAACTGAAGCAAAGTGAAATCTACTGTATGCAAAAGAACAATATTATTGTGACATGATCTACTGTGAAGACTCAGTTGTTTTCAGCAAAGCAATGATCCAAGACAACTCAGATGTTTTATGAAAAATGCCAATCCACCTAAAAGGAATGAACTGGGGGTATCTGAAAACAGAATGATGCATATTTTTTTTTGATAACTCCTAAATCTGAAGTTTAATTTTGTCTATTTTCTTTCACCAACCTGGCTAATGTGGCAATGTTTTGCATGACTACTCATGTATAATCTATATTGATGTGCCTGAGTTCTCGAGGGGAGGGAGGAAGAGAAGTTGGAACACAAGGATTTAAAAAATTGATGTCAAAATATTTTTACATGTAATATGGAAAATAAAATTCTAAAACAAAGAATTCTGACTTACAAAAAATATAAAAGCACTTTTTGTGATAGCAAAGAATTGGAAACAAAGTAGATGGTCTTTGGAGAATAGCCTAAACCAATTGTAGTACATTTTTATAAACTGAATATTACTGGGCAATAGCAGTCATTTGTGTAATGAAAACAGAAAAGCACCAAAGAATCTACATGAACAGATTAAGAGAGAAATAACCAGAACTAGGAAAAAATATCCATAGTAATTAAAACAATGTAAATGAAAAGAACAAGCACAAACAAAAAAAAAAATCAAAGTTAAATCCAATAATTTGTTTTTTGAGAGGCAGTGGGGGTTAAGTGACTTGCCCAGGGTCACACAGCTAGTAAGTGTTAAGTGTCTGAGGCCGGCTTTGAACTCAGGTCCTCCTGAATCCAGGGCCAGTGCTTTATTCCTACTGTGCCACCCTAGCTGTCCCAATCCAATAAATTTTTAAAAGGTCAAGCATGACTGGAATAGAGTTATGAAAGGCCACTACAACTAACACCAGCACCACCAACAACCATCCTACCTCTTCTGGAGTTGAGAGGCTCATATATGTTAGATAGTATACATAATTTCATACTTTTTCAATATATAAAATCAGTTATGTTGATTTTTTCATCTTTAATAAATACTATTTGTTATGCAGGATTACCTACCCCTAGGAGAGGGAGGAATTCTGGCAATAACAATGATGATGTAAAAAAAAAGACAAAAATAGGGGGCAGCTAGGTGGCTCAGTGGATAAAGCACTGGCCCTAGATTCAGGAGGACCTGCTTTCAAATCCGACCTCAAACACTTGACAATTTACTAGCTGTTGTGACCCTTGGCAAGTCCCTTAACCCCTCATTGGCCCCCCCTCCCCAAAAAGACAAAAATAAAAACCTATTTAAAAACAGCTATTAACTGCTCCAATTAGTATCATTGCTGAGTCATGGGATTTTCCAATTACCTCAGCATATCATCAGCAAATAGGGATAGTTGTATCTACTCTTTACTTATATTATGCCTTTGCTTTACTCCCATATTTATTGCTGATGCTTCACTGTATTCCCATTGCATATGATCAACTTGGTTTTATATGTGTTTTTATGGTATGGTGAAAAAGTTCCTTCTGTCCATATAATAAGTAAGATTCTTTGCACAAAAAGTACTACACCTTTGTCAAAAGATTATTTAATATCTCTATCTGTCTGATATCAGTATTCTATGTTTTTAAGAGATTCCTGTATTTCTTTTGTGTTTTCAATTTTACCAGTTACATAACTGTGCACAGTATTCTCTGACATCTTTTTTTTTTTCCCTTCTGGTTTTGTTTGATTTCACCTCATTCATTTGCACTTCACTTGCTTTAATTTTCTGTCCCCCTTTTAAATCTGATTTAGCTAAAGGTCTATCAATTTGCCTTTTAAAAAAAACAGTTTTCAGTTTTACTTATCATTCATTAGATTTATTTGTTTCAAATTTATTTCATCTCTAATTTTTATTGCTCTTTTGTGCATATTTATAGTTTGTTATTTGCTGGATATCTATTATTTATTTATTTTTTACAGATATATATATTCAGTTCATCAATCCTCCTTCTACTTTGTTAATATATTTTTGGGGATATGATCTTTCCTTTGAGGATTGATTTTTAGTTGCATTCCATAAATATTGGTATGTTTTTTATCATTATTATTTTCTTTCTTATTTGTTCTTTGACCCATTATTTAGAATCTGACTCATTATTTAGAATTTAATTATTAAGTCCCTCTTAGAATCAATATCTTCTGTCAATGTATTGATGCATAAAATGAATAGCAGTTCTCTTTAAGACAGACAACTATCCAACTCATGGAAACTGACTAATTCTGGATTTCTATAGAGCAGTCTATCCAGTTATTCACTCACCTACATGCTATGTGCTGGCCAATCAGAATGGTGCTCCCAGAAAAACAGTTCAGGTTAACTCTTTAAACCACTTTGCCAAGATAATAGCAGTTACAAAAACTCTTTGTTTCTCTCTTGTTTATTATCAAGATAGAAGGAAAGTCGAGAACACGTCTTTATGAAAAGCTTCCCCTTTTCTCTAATATTAGGTGTCAGTAAAGGACAAAGACCTGTCACTGGGGCTTTGGGCTAATTTAATCAGTTTTCTCCAAAGCAATCAGCAATTGCTCAGGTGAAGCCTACTCTCAAATGGACTGCTTTAGCTGCCATAGATCTGAATGAGAAGCTTTCAAGCACCTCCACTTAATTTCTTTTCGGTTCTTCTATGTCTCCTGCGCTGTCCTGTGATGTCTCTTTTCTTTTCCATATATGTTTAATGATTCTCAATATAATTTTTGACTCTCAGTGACTTACCTTTAACTTAAGAAGTCACAACTCCATGGGCAGCTAGGTGGCACAAGTGGATTAAAGCATTGCCTGGATTCAGGAGTACCTGACTTCAAATATGCTCTCAGACGCTTGACACTTATTAGCTGTGGATGTTAGGCAAGTTACTTAACCTCATTATTGAAAAGAAAAAAAAAGTTGCAACTCCTTAAATTTCTCTTATCACATATCACATCAACACGTATTTTTCTTTTAAACCAAACCTCAGACTCTTCTATATGTGTCTCTCTCTTTGTCTTTCTCATTTTGTCTCTCTGTCTCTGTTACTCTGTGTGTGTGCCTGTCTCGGTCTCATATTTATGTAAATTCTGGTCCAAATAAATACAGACCTAGGGGTGCTGAAGGCTGCTCTATCAAAAATACCTTCTTATAAAGAAAAGAGCAAACTTGAATTTGTGTTTTATTATGAAATATTATATGCAACCTAATTTTTAACTTTTCTGTTATCATTAAATATCAAGTACTGAATTTGCTAGTTATATTACAAATAAAGTATCATTGAGGACTATTATGTGAAGAGTCCAGCCAACAACTATTCAATGCTTTACTATAACCCCTTGAGTTCTTAAAAAAATAGGCCATTTTTTAGTGTACCCTTTTTAATATTAACCAATAACCTAATTTTCAGATAAGTTTTATAGATATCTCTGGGAATTAAACATGTAATAGAGACTATCTCTGAATTATAAACCATTTCATCTCTGTAAATTCCTCTTTTGTGAGGTAGTCTAGTCCTGGAACTGGAAAACACATTAACCTATCTCCCTTCCGAGATAGATTAGTAATGGTAAGAACTGTCCTTTAAGATAATGTTCTTTCAGGGGCAGTTTGGTTGGTGCAGAGATAAAGCACTGGTCCTGTATTCAGAAGGAGACCTGAGTTCAAATCAGGGCTCAGACCATTGACACTTACTAGCTGTGTGACCTGGGCAAGTCACTTAACCCTCGTTGCCCCACCAAAAAACAAAAAAGAAAAAAGATAATGTTCTTTCTAAGAAAGAATTTGGTGCAGAAAGGGGCAGAAAGTAGTTTATGAAAGGAAAGCATGTAAAGCCACTTTCAGAAGACATAGATATCACCTGTTTCATATATGGATAGATTGGTGCATGGAAGGAAAAAAAAAATTTTTTTCTTAAATTAAAAACTACTAAAAATTATGCAAAGAAAACCTTTACAGGGAAGCTAAAAATGTGGTTAAAATAGAAATAAAAAATGAAATGTGGCATAAATATAAAATCATATAAGTAATGTTGTGTGTAAACAATATAACAAATTAAAGGGAAAATATATTTCATTTTATCTTTTAAAGACTGACACAAGAAGCAAGACATTTTAAATTGTTTGAGTGGTTTTTATGTAGAAAGCCGTGCTACTTGTATCATGTTCTGTGTTGCAAAATAATTATAGCAGAAAGTACTGAAAAACTTCTACAGATCACCTGGAGCCAAAGAAACAGATCTAGGAGAAGCCCTCTTCAGAACTACCCTAAGAACAAAACCTACTCCAGAATAAGACTGGTGACTGCTAGAATCATAGAATGTTAAAATGGCCCTTTCATACATTATAGACTGACTTGAGGACATTGTTATCTATCTGCTCATTTGCATGTAACTTTTTACACATTTAAGTATAAGTGGGTGTGTGTGTGAGAGAGAGAGATAAAGAGAGAGGGATATAGAGAGAGAGAGACTGAGAGATAGAGTGAGAGAGAGAGACTGAGAGAGAGAGAGAGAGACTGAGAGAGAGTAAATAAAAGTTGATTAAATAAAGGGGAGTTTTGGTGAGTTTTTACAGTATCAATGAAAGGTATATCTTAGTACCAGGCAATTCTGATTTGGCTATTTAAGGTAATATTGAGGAACCTAATGTAGCAAAAATTTCTAAATGTGACAGAAAAAATGGAAACAACAGAGTCTCAAGCTGTATCAAATAGGTTTATTGAGAGAGGCTGGTCCCACAATAAAGCTGGTCTCTAAGAGGGTAGAACCTGTAAGACCTTGAACTATGGGCTCAACAGGGCTTTATACCCCTACAGGGCTAAAATGTTTATGTACCATATTAATTTATACAATATAATTTTAGGCACTCTTCTTAGAAAATATTAATTTTAATTAAAACAATCTTCTTAGAAAATATTCACAAACTGCCTATGAGACAAAGTCATCATCATTTTTCCAATAATCTTATCAATCTTCCTGTAGCAATAGGTCTTAACTCTGACGCATGACCCCTTTGTTGAACATGTGGTCATAACTTTAATATATGACCCTTTAGTCAACATATCACTCATGATTTCTAGAAACTTAGTCCCATATTGCTGACACTAACATCATCTGACATTATTAAGTATAGGATATGACATTAGC
This sequence comes from Dromiciops gliroides, assembly GCF_019393635.1. NCBI lineage: Eukaryota > Metazoa > Chordata > Mammalia > Microbiotheria > Microbiotheriidae > Dromiciops > Dromiciops gliroides. Next base: position 166,553,082 of record NC_057863.1, read on the forward strand.
TCTACTGTTATCTCCTATTAAGACTTAATCTACAATGAAATAAAATATCTAAATATAATAAATCACAATTTTTATTTATTGTTATAATAATTAAATCTCTTTAAATCTGTTATAATTAAGAGATGGGGAAAAATCTGACTCACAATAACAAGTAAAGATTGAAGACTGAAGAAACCTCATAGGTAAAGAGAAAGCTTTGTTAGAAATGGATGAACTAGTGGACGTGACAGCATTCAGCAACAAAAGACTTCACCTTCAAGATTTGTGACCGATTATAAGAGAAATTGTAGCTCATTTGAGGAGAGCTTAAGTCTAGGTTGTTGCCCTCCAGCCTAACCTAGAGTTTGAGAGAAACCAAAACCATCCCAGAAACTCACATTGCTCTCTCCTGCCACATCTAGTTTGAGAGGAAGAAGGTAGTCTTTGCTAACAACTCTGCTAACTACAGGTTGATTGACTGACTGACACTGTCTTGGTGAATGAAGAGTTAGATGAGCTTGTCAGTATTACAGAGAGATAGCTTGATGACTTTTGCAGTTCTTGGACATAAATGTTATAGCTAGCTAAATTAAAAGTATAATGCTTTCTCAGCACCCTTTCTAGTTGGAAGATCATTTTCCTTGTTAAAAACAAAACAAAACAAAGCAGTATCAGTAGTTGTATATACCTACCTTTATTTCTGTCAACTTAACATTCCGCCAAACATTGGTCCCATCTCTTCCTTGATCTTACATTTGCTCTAACAGCTTTGAAATTAATTTTATTTTGCTTTAGCAATATTTAAAGCTTTATTAATTTTGGATTTAATTTTATTAATATCTGCCTTATAAACTTCTTTAATAATCTTTACTTTAAAAATCCTTGGTAACATGCATTTTTGCATGTGTTTTGTTAATTAATGAGTTAAGCAAAAAATATTTTATAAAGGCACTGTGAGATTTAAAATTGGATATTAGATCATAATTTCCCCTCTTTAACATTTCCCTTAATTTATCTCCTAGACTAGTAAATGGAAGAAGCTTCTGGTTTTCTAGTTAGAGGTTTTATTGTATGGTAGTTACCAGGTGATGTTGATAGAGGGATAGGAAAGTAGAAATACAATACAAATCGTCTTAAGTTTAAGCTTAGTCTATTTTCCATATAAAACTCACCAAAAGCCCAAGGCCACCTTTGGGGAGAGAGAGAATGTGTCATGCACGTGCTGCTGCTAACCGCCAGCCAGGCCAAGTCGCAGTCAGGAGACCAGCAGAGCAGGAAAAAAGCTCCCACTTCCGTTCTCTCCTTGCCTTTTAAGCTCCCACCCCGGAAGTCGCGTGCCTTAGCAGGCAGTCTGGCATGCGTAGCTCATGCCGTTGGTTCTCCTCCCCAAAAGGGTGGTCCTTCAAAAAACTGGCATCTTTCAGTCATCCTAACCGACTGTTAACAAAACTTTCATTTTTTTTTTTTTTTTACCACGGCACATGATTTCTTTAGGTAACTATCCATTTTCTTCCTATTCAATGAATCGTGATTATATGTTCTATATTCTACTTTGTAGTTGCATATACTTCTGCCATATCTCTCTTTAGAGTCATTAGTAATGAAATCATTTACATACATGCATGTACATGTACATACATGCATGGTTGTTGCATGTGTGTATATATGTGTAAGTGTGTGTATATGCCATTTAGTTGTTTTATATTGTATTTTTAAGAATAATTACTATTGCTATAGATATCAGTTTGCGGGTTAAACATATTATTATTTTATTTAATATTATTATAATGTATATATTGACCAAATGTCTATCTACCTTCTCATGGTTCTTGGGCCACATGGTAGAGAAAGTAGAGAGAGCTTCAGCATAGCAAATTAGAATAAACCCAAAAAAAAGTCCAGAAGACCCATACTGTCTCTTAGAGAGACAGTACATGGTTCAAGGAGACCCAAGGGAGTTCAGAAGATCTACAAGTCAAAGAGCCAAGAGCCAAGAGCCAAATACAACAGTTCAGGCCTCTTGCCAGGCTTTTTATCCCTCTTTTGATAGAGGCAGTTCATTATATATGATTAAATCTAATTGGATTAGCATTATTCAATTCCATTGGTTCACATGATTTGAAAGTGGCCCCCACATTAAAAAGAACTCTACAAATGTACTAAGGGAAAGGTATTTAAAAGACCCTCACTCCAAATTGTTACGGCAAAATCCTTCTATACATGTGGTTTGATAGCATATCTTTGTACCCTTAGGTTTATCACAGATCAAGAAGAATAGGATTTTCTGCAGTAGGATGGGACAGGAAGGAAGGACTGAGAAATTGATCACTGGGTCCCCCAAGAAGTCCAATTTTTCACACAATATCAGCAAATAAATTACTCCCAAACAGATGGTAATATTCCATCCCCTCGACTATGTAGGTAATTGTCAAATTATCAGGAAAAAGAAATTACTTTTGAAAAAGAACCAAAATGTAAAGAATCTCAAAAAAAAAATCACGAAAAAAAAAAAATAAGGGACAGGGCCTAGGAATTTATGATATCAAAATGTGCTGCAAAGCAGCAATCATCAAAATGTTTTGGTACTGATTAAAAAATAGATCTGATAAGGGCAAACTGATTATCTATACGACCTACAGAATAAACTTAGACATAATTATATAGGGTTTAATAAACCCACAGGTCCGATTACTCAGGTAAGAAACTCACTATACAACTAAAACCATTGGAAAAAATAGACAACAATCAGGCAGAGGTTATATATAGACAACATCTGACTTAGATATAATGTGTGGCCATAGTAAGCAATATTAGAGAAGCAAGGGGAAAATTACCTTTTGGATCTATGAATAACAGAAAACATCATGACCAAACAATAAATAGAGAGGGATCACAGAAGATAAATAAAAAAATTATTATGTCAGATGTTGGTGGATTATATAAAATTTAAAAGGTTTTACACAGACGAAACCCAATGGAGTTAAAATTAGAAGGCAAACAACTAACTGGTGTGGGGGGGCAAGGGATTTTTCATCAAATTTCTCTGATCCTTGGTTTTGTTTCCCAGGTATTATTTTTCAATGATTCAAGTTCATAAGAACGAAAAAACATTTTCCAATAGATAAAAGACAAAAAAGTGTTAATATATTTCAAAAGAAGGAATCCAACTATATTAATAACATGGAAAAAAATAAACCAAATGAATAATAGTTAGATTATGGCAAATTAAATCATAATCTATCAGATTGCTAAAGATGACAAAGAGGAAAATCATGAATACTTAGGGTTACAGAATCAAACACACAAACACACTTTTGGTAGATCTGTTATCAGACAACCATTTTTTTTTTTTCTTATTTTTATTTTATTTTTTCATGTGGCAATGAGGGTTCAGTGACTTGACCAGGATCATACAACCAGTAAGTGTCAAGTGTCTGAGGCCAGATTTGAACTCAGGTCCTCCTGAATCCAAGGCTGGTGCTTTATCCACTTCACCACCTAGCTGCCCCGACTTAACTATTCTTGAAAACAATTTAGAATTATGCATCAAAAGTTACTAAACTATACATGTAATTTGACTTTTTAAGAACACAACTAAACCAATAGACTGAAGAAATTAGAGAAAGAGGAAAATAATCCATGTGCAAAACCAGGAGAACTGTATACAGTAATAACTATATTACAAAGAAAAAACATCTTGAAAGACTTGAGAACTCTGATCAACTTCAATTACAATCCCAAGGAATGAAAATGAACCATGTTCTTCACATCCTGACAGAGAGAGTATGGAAGACTAAAAATGAAAAATCATTTATACACTTATAGACATGACCAATATAGAAATATGCTTTGCTTGATGATACATATTTTTATGAGGGTTTTATTTTTGTTCTGTTGTTATTGCTGCTACTATTCATTGGTATGGGGGGAAAGTGTTGAGATTGGAGTGAGATAATATTAATGCTTGTTAATTGAAAAAACGAAAAATAATGTATAACTATTAATGATGCATATGTATTCGATGTGACAATAGATTTATTAGCTACCAGACAACTTTATTTTGGCCCCAGAAAAAAACAAGGAGAAAATGCAAAAGAACTACGAAATAATATTGTCTCTGGGGCTTCCCATTTTCTACCAGAGACCTCAAGTACTGCATATACAATATCACTCTATGTTTCAGACTCTCTCAAGAAGAGAATTTAATTTGGAGTTTCCAATAGAGAACTCCTAACATTTCAGTTTTAAGCCCCTTGCAGATTTTTACAGACATTGAGCATTATGATATGATATAAGTCCTTGGACTTCCTCATAATAGAATCACATAAGGATGCACCTAGAAAAAAACAGACTAAAGGACACTTCCAAAATTGAACCTATAAAGGGACAAGAAATGTCACAAAAGATAATTGGCATTTTTTTTTCTTTTTTTCCTTACAGGCACATATACTAGGAAAAATATTTCCTAAACTTTCAATAGAAATTACAAGTTTCATTTCCTTCAGAGATTTAAAAGATAAAATGCTGCATATATAATTTATGCAAGCTAATGATAGAATGCTTGATATATACATTAAAAAAAGATCTCCTCTGGAAATTGACCCTAAGGAGAAAGTGCTCATTTAAAAAAAAATAACATAAGCCTCACTTATATGAGATACAATCTTGTGCTTACAATCAGGAAGCTGGAAAGAGATGAACTCTTCTATTAGGGCTTTCCAATTTGACATTGTCTTTTTCAAGTACCATGTAAGTACTCTCTTCACACTGTATATCTACCAAATAATGTAATCTCTCAGGCTGGGAGTTAGATGGTTTTAAGCTAAGTGTTCCAAGTCTGATCTCAGCATTTATATGGAAATTTGAAACCACATTTGATAGCACATGAGAAGTCTCCTTTAATTTAGCCACCAAAGTTAGACCTTTTTAAGGGAGTGCATTTTATTAATGTTTACAGTTACACTCTCATGCTCCTTTCCCTTTTCTGTTTAGTTTCTGTTGGGTTTTGTTTTGTTTTTAGTTCTAGCTGAAAGAAAACATTCTGGATTTTGTATGACTTCTTTCAGCAAATTTCAGATCCCCCCTCAGAGCATCTGTTAAATCATAAAAATTATGTTACTTCCCACAAGTGAAACTGAATCCATGATCATCTCTCCAACCCTGACTATATTTTCACTTACATACCCCAGGACACTTGTCCATGGAGGGAGTCAGGATAGGTCTTGCCTCTAATTGTACTTTAGATTCTCCTTTTGCCTACATTGCTTTGCCATTTCTCCATCTTGAAATTCACTTTGATAAAATTTTTCTTTCTTTCCAAATAATGGCGGCTATTTTGTACCTGCTCCAGGCTATTCTTTATCCTTTCTCAAGGAGGCTAAGTCTCTGCTTCACATCTTCCTTTATGACCCACATTCTTGTCCCTATACTAAGAGGTTTCAAATCTATGCTGATGTGTCATCAAACTCCCTGTTCTTCAGATTCCTAAGTCTCATAAACTCCATGCCTTACCTTCACCTTGGCCACACAGGGTCATGGTCACACACTGGATCTCTCCATTCCTGGAAAATTATTTACTACATAATTTGTTGTCGTGTGGGTGTGTGTGTGTGTGTGTGTGTGTGTGTGTGTGTGTGTGAGAGAGGAGAGAGAGAGAGAGAAGAGAGAGAGAGAGAGGACGAGAGAGAAGCAATTGGGGTTAAGTGACTTTGCCCAGGGTCACACAGCTAGTAAGCGTTAAGAGTCTGAGGCCAGATTTGAAACTCAGGTACTCCTGACTCCAGGGCCAGGCTCTATCACTGCACCACCTAGCTGCCCCCATAGATTTTTTAAAAAGGAAAAAAAAGGGGTAAAAAAACCCTCAGCTATTTTTTCTCCCTGACCATCATAACATCTTACCTCTATTCCCATAATACTTCTAAATTTATACTTCTCCCCTCTTCATAACCTTTAATTTCCGAGAACTTTCTCAGGCCTGAGAAAAGTGGCACTGCAGCTGATTGAGAGGTTCTAGGGGACTCTTTTCTCTGGTGAGGCCTTCTTGGGACAGGATCTGTGTCAGCAGTACTGTGGGTTTGGGCCTCCACTGCTGTTTCAGCACAGCAGCTCCCGTCTTCCAAACCTTCCAAGCCAAACTTGGTTGGAAAATGATCTCCAGTTACAGTCTTCTGTGGATTTTACTGCTCCAGGAATTGTCCTATGGCATTATTTGAAGGTTTTTTGGTGCGATCATGTCATGAGTTTGAAATCTCACTGGTCTCAATTCTTTCAGAATTTCTTTTTCTTTGTAATGTTGTTATTATATAACTTATATAAATTAAGGCATTAACATTTTAAAATTCATTAAAACTTCTGGAATACTTTGTATGTATATGCCAGTGTATATATGTGTATTAAAAACATTATATGCACATATCTCTCCAGCTCCACTCACTCCCCTGAGCTCTAGTTCCACATCAACTTCCTAGTAAACATTTCAAATTGAATGTCCCAGAGATATCTCAAACTCACTATGTCCAAAATACCATTATCATTCCTGCAAACAACCGTATGCGAAATTTCTTTATTTACTTGAAAGCAATATATTCTTTCAGTATCTCTTTATTTGTGATCTCATGTTAATCATCATTTTTCATCCTCCCTGTAGCCAAAAATATACATACATTACTAAATCTTATCATTTCCACTTACAAAATACCTTACTCATTTGCCACTTTATATTGCCACAAATAATCTATGACCTTGGTACAAGGTAGGCATCCCCTTAATACCTCAAAATTGGAAATTTCATTTTGATTGGAGTTAAAAAAGGTTTAATTTTAAAATATGAGTTATATTATTCAATAAGAACTGAAATATGGGGGTATTGTAGAAATATATAAATATCTCATGTTCACTGGAAATATAAATCCCCTCTTTTTGAAAGATGATGTCTAAGCTCTTTCCTGATGATGGTTTTCAGGTAGACCAATACTTGTCAAATTATAGAGCCCTAGATATCATCTTCTAAAAAATTATCAGGGAAAATTGCCTTGATATTCTAGAAGAAGAAAGTAAATAGAAATTGAAAGAATTGACTGATAACCTACTGAAAGAGATCCCAACAGGAAAACCTCCAAGAATATTATAGCCAAATTCCAGAGGTCACAAGTCAAGGAGAACAATATTGCAACTAGATAGAAAAAAGGAATTCAAATACTATGGGCTACGTAAGGATAAAGCAAGATCTAAACAGCATCTACATTAAAGGACCAGAGGGCATGGAAATCATATTCCAGAGAGGCAAGGAACAGGAACTACAATCAAGAATCACCTACCCAGCCAAACTGATTATAGTCTTTCAGGGGGAAAAAATGGGACTTTGATGAAAAAGCGGACTTTCAAGTATTTGTGATGAAAAGACCTGAACTGAATAGAAAATTTGACTTCAAATACAAGACCCTAGAGAAGCATAAAAAAGTAAACAGGAAAAAGAAATCATGAGGGATATTAAAAGATTAACTGTTTTACATTCCTACATGGGCTGATAATATTTCAAACTCATAAGATCTTTCTCCAGTATTAGGGCAGCTGAAAGGAATATACCTAGAGGGCAGAGGTATGAATTGAATATGAAGGTATGATATCTGTAAAGCATTTATTTTTGTTTATCCTTGCTTTTTCTGTATCAGCCAGGGTGGGGTGACTTATGTCTGGGGCTGGATGTGGGCTTGCGGTCCTCCTGGGTCTAGGGCTGGTTCTTTGTCAACTGTTTCACCTAGTTGACCCCTGATGACATCTTCAAAATAAAGTTACGGGGTAAGATTAATGCACTGGAAGAAAGGAGAAGGGAGAGGCAGATTGGGGAAAAGTCGTGCACATAAAAGACATAAGAAAAAGCTTCCCTGGAGTAGAGGGGAAGATGGGGAAGGAGTGGGGGAGTGAGTGAGCTTAACTCATCAAAATTGGCTCAAAGAGGGAATAATATACACAATCAAGAGGGGATAGTAATATATTTTGCCCTGTGGCAAAGTGAGAGGGGAAGGGGATAAGGGGAGGGGTAGAGGCAATGGAAGGAAGAACAGATTGGGGGAAGGGGCAGTAAAAAGCAAAACACTTTCCCGGAGGGATAGGGTGAAGGAAGATAGAAAATAGAGTAAATTTCAAGGGGAGGGAATAAGGTGGAGGGTAATACAGTTAACAATAGTAACTGTGAAAGAAATAAAGAGCAGGATTCTATCAGAAGGACATATGAAAAATGCAAACCATCAACAGAGATATAAATGATGCTATCTGAATATAGATTGAAGTATAATTTTATTTGTTAGCTCCTCTTTCTAAAGGTATTTTGTGTATTTTCTTTCACAAGCTGACTAATGAGAAAATATTTTGCATAGTTGCACATCTATGACATATTGGATTGCTGGAATTCATAGGAAGGGATGTGGAGGGAGGGAAAAAGAAAATTTAGAACACAAAGTTTTAAAAAATAAATGTGGGGCAGCTAGGTGGCACAGTGGATAAAACACTGGCCTTGGGATTCGGGAGGACTTGAATTCACATCCAGCCTCAGACACTTGACACAGCTGTGTGACCCTGGGCAAGGTCACTTAACCCCAAATGCCTCACCAAAAAAAAAAAGAAAGAAAAAAAGAAAAATGTGAAAAGTAATGAGTAGCAGGAGGAGTTCAGAAATACCTGGACGGATTCACATGAATTGATGCTGATGTGGGGAACAATTTTTAATTGGGGAGTGTTAGCTAAGTGGCTCACCGGCAATATTGGGGCAAGGAAGGAGACCATCAACCTCCCTCAAAACAGAGCAAGATTTATTTTAACAAGAACGAACTTAAAAAAAAAAACACAAACAGTATCAGTAGGATCAAGGGAAAGGAAACTAAAATGGGGAAAGGAAATTATACAACCTGAAAAAGTCCCACTTCCCAGGAATCAGCTGAGAATACACAGCAGAGCTCCTGTTGCTTCCAGCTTCCAGCTAGAATGGCGATTTCTCCTCCCCCTTCCCAGCAAAACCCCAGGCAGCCCCAACCGATTGCCTTTTCTCTATGACAGTCATGTGACTGCCCTCACTCAGCTTCCAATCATTATAATTTTGCCAGGCTCATGTAGTGTCAGTGAGTGGTGATGATGTGAGGTGCCAGTGCTATGGCAACAGATACAACCAGTGGGTGGAGCACAGTGCCATTGGTGGAGCCCCAGAGGCCAGTACACACGCCGAGGTTTTTTTTAAATATTCTAGCCAAAAGATGGGGTCATAAAACCTCAAATAATAATTAATTCTTTACTAACTGACTAGAGGAGCAGAACAGGAGAAACACTGTATACAGTAAGAGCAACATTGTGTGATGAATGATAGTGGTAGATTTGGCTCTTTGTAGCAATGCAATGCCTCCAAAAACAATTTCAAAGAACTTCATAATAGAAAAATGTTCTCAACATCCAGAAAAAAGAACTGTGGTTTATGAATGCAGATTGAACAATACTCTTTCTATTTTGGGGATGTTTTTCTTAATTCTTCTTTTTTGAGGATTTCCCTTGTGCTCAGACTCTTCTGTCACAATATGACTAATGCAGAAATATGTTTGATGTGGTTTCACATATATAACCTATATTAGATTGCTTTCTCTCTTGGGGAGGAGGGAGAAAAGGAGGGTGGTAGAAAAATTTGGAACTGAAAATCCTATAAAAACAAATGTTGAACACTATCCTTATATGTAGCTGGAAAATAATAAAATACTGAACAAGAAAACAAAATTAGAATTTGGTGAGTCCAAAGCTAATGACTGCATGAGCCATCAAGAATCAATCAATAGGGGCAGCTAGGTGGCACAGTGGATAGAGCAAAGGCCCTGGAGTCAGGAGTACCTGAGTTCAAATCCAGCCTCAGACACTTAACACTAGCTGCGGGACCCTGGGCAAGTCACTTAACCCCAGTTGCCTCACTACAAAAACAAAACAACAAACCCAAAACCTAAAACAAACAAAAAAAGAATCAATCAAAATAAAATCAAAAGACTGAAAACAATAGAAGAAAATGTTAAATATCATATTTGAAAAAACAACTGATCTGGAATATAGATGCAGGAGACATCATTTAAGAATTATTGAACTACCAAAAAACTGTGATCAAAGATAATACCACAAACAATTTGAATTTATTGCCATAAACTGAGTAATTACCATAGGAACAGATTTGTGCATTATAGATTTGGTGCGTGTATTTAATATTCAAAGCCATAATGCAGTTTGTGATATCCCCAAGGAGAAAATAAATTTAGAGTGCAAATCTCCATTATTTAAAGAAAGTAGCAGTAGTTTAAATTATAGCCCATCAAATGATTTAGTAGTTTGGTCTTTCTGTCATTTCTTCTCTCTAATGACATAACACCTTAAGGATGCACTCATTTAACATTTATTGATAAGGGATTCAGATCCTTATACAAAAGTGCCATTTTAAAATTAAAATACCAACTGTCAGAATTTCATGTGTTGAGCTCTTCTTCATGGTAAAGTTTTGATAAAAGAAAACCTGTGCTATTTTGTTGGATATAGACAAATAGATTATTTCTATAAATAAGAACATTGGTATAACCAAAATAAAATTAAGTGACTCATTAAAATTTTTCTGTATTTAGTGAAAGGCCAGAGAGCAGTCAGGGTAATCATTAAAAATAACTGATAGGTTTTTAGAAATGTTTGTTTCTAAATCTCATCATTAGTGCTAAAAATACAAACTTTTAATGATTGAAGAAGAAAAGACAGAGGGGGAGATGAAAGATACTGCTGCAATACAATGTCCTTTTCAAGTGAAAAATGGTCACAAAAATTACTGATTTCACTATTGACTATCAAATAAAAAGGAACAGATCTTCACTGCGGTATGTTATTTTGAAAATGAAAATCAGTCAAGTGAATTTTTTATTTCTCTTCAAATAGTATTAATCATTTTCTATTTTTGATCATTTAATCTTATGTTGGAAATCTTCTTAAATTGACCAATCATCTTGATGTCTGTGTGTTTGGATAGTGTACTTAATGTATCTGAATCTTCTGAAGTAAAAAGAAACAAACAAAGACAGTAAAGAAAGAAAGATAATAAAGAAAGAAAAAGGACAATAAAGAAGAAAGAGAATAAAGAATGAGAAAAAGAAAGAGAAGGAAAGAAGGAGAATGGGAAAGAAGGAAGAAGGAAGGAAGGAAGGAAGGAAGGAAGGAAGGAAGGAAGGAAGGAAGGAAGGAAGGAAGGAAGGAAGAAGGAAGGAAAAAAGCAGAAGAGGAGAAGAAAAGAGAACCAAGAAAGAAAAGGGAGGAGAGAAAAGAAAAGAAAAAGAAAATGAATCATTTATTAAAGTTCCAAGTACTTGGCATACAAAAAGTTAAAAGAGACAAGCCTTCCTTAAAGGAGCTTATATTTTATTAGGGAAAGATAACCATTGGAAAGAGGTGACTAGAGGAGGGAGCTTTGTTTTGGAAATGTGGAAGTGGGGTGAGACAAGCAGCTAATGGTCCCAGTTGATGGTTAGACAGGATATAAAATTAAAGGCATGTTCTGGTGTCATGGGCCATACAATACCTATAGTAGACTAAATGAGCTTGTTTGCACACACTCCCTGATGAACTTGATAAAGCTAGGAAGTTTAGATATAAATAGATTAACTTTTCAAAAGACTAATGTTTTGGGGGACAGCTAGATGTCACAGTGGTTTAAACCACTGGCCCTGGATTCAGGAGGACCTGAGTTCAAATACGGCCTCAAACATTTGACTCTGAGCAAGACACTTAACCCTCATTGCCCCACAAAGAAGTCTAATGTTTGGATTTAGGAAAACAAGAGCATCCAGGTCTCAATAGCAGTTGTTTAGGGTGCTAGTCCTGGGTGAGAAAATCAGGTTATTAATGACAAGCAGATGGAGAAATGGCCTGTGTAAAAGAGTGGATGGCTTGATGGAAAGTGAATGTAAAGGTTACAAAACAATTAAATGCCCCTTATACATTGATAAGTACATTTTAAAAATTGTCCTCATGATTAAACTTCAAGTAAAGTAAGTAAAACATTATTGTCTTTGATTTACTTATTACTATTAAGAAACATCTTTTGCCTTCATGTACATGTTATGATGAAAATTTTATAAGACATCTTCTAATTGAATTAGAATTGAACTTGATGATAAATAAAAGCTGAATCCTATACATGAAAAAAATATTCAAGTCCATCTTTGTTCTTCAACATGATACACCCTATTCTCTATATTATTGCAAACGTAAGTACCCTTGTACTCTAGCACTCAACTTTCTAAAATTACAGTGTGAAAAGCTTGTGTAACTCTTTGGCTATGATGAGAAGTGGCACAGAATATTTTCAATATATTTTAAATGACAGTGTGGATGTGTGTAAAGAGAATAGGTCAGTTTACTCAGTTAAGAAGATAAGAATGTCCCACTCATATGAATGGAAAATTTAGGTCCCAGCATCTCTTTAATGGAAAAAAAAAATTGGAGAGATTTACTTTTTTTATATATCCTGAGACTCAAGTAAAATGTTATTGCCCAGTGCTTTGAAGAGGATAATGAAAATCCTAAGTGCAATGTTAAACATCTGACTTTAGGTATTGTCAGTGACAGTATGGTAATACTCACAAACTAATTTAAAGTGTTTTTTGCATGACTAGGTAGCTGAAATCAGATTAATTGAGAGTTATGATGGATCTGTTTCTAATATCACCACAGAGTATCTTGATTGGCTAAAGGAATTGAATCAGTCTTCTATATTACAAATCTATTCAATACTTACCAGTTTTAGGTTTTACAAGTTGTTTTTGTGAAAATGCTTTTTTTTAAAACCAACACATTTTTTTTTAATTCAAGTAGAACAATAGCATAATACACCTCAACATACTCATGTGTTTTTTTCCACATAGACTAATAATAGATTTGCTTAATTAATTATTCTGATGTGATTAAGGAGCGTATAACCATAACAGCTGGTGAGTAATATCTCATTTATGAGAACATAAGTAGATAGATGATAGTTAGATAGATAGATGACAGATAGATAAATAAAGAAACAAATATAAAGCACTTACACAGCAATGTCAGGCACTTTGATAAATGTAGAGAATGTATATATTATATATATACATAGTATATATATATATATATATATATCAAAGACAATTTTCTACCCTCAAGCTGCTTATATTCTAATGGGGGAAGAGCAATAAAAAGTAACTGAATAGAGGGGGAGATGAAAGATTCTGGTGCAATACAATTACAATGTCCTTTTCAAGGAAAAAACTTCAGAGTAAGGAGTTGAGCCAGGAGTAAATTGAGAGTGTATACCCTGGACACCTCATGAAAAATGCTGGTACCTACTAATCAGAGAAGAGGGACTACAAGGCTAGCCACATTCCAAACATGTAGAGAGGGCTCAAGGAGGAAAGTCAGAGATTCAGGAGTGAAGACAAGAAAAAGTGAAAAAAGTTCATTTTGCTTTGTTCAATTTGGGGTTAGTTCACATCTGAGTAAAGAGAAAGCTACAGTAATTTGACTATCACTTTATATAAGCCTGGATATCACCACATCAAAAATACAGTATTTTCTCTTATTTTTTGTTTCAATATTTAAAATTTTTAGTTTCAGAAAATTAAGTTTCTTAAAGTTTTTTCTGTAAGTTGATATATAAAATGTCTTTTATCATTCAGTACATTTTTTGACTTAAAAATAAAATTCTCAGCATATCCACCATAAGAAATGCTATACATACCTCTGCATATAGTTGGCTTTTATTACTGTTAACATTTCTTACACTACTCTCTACCCCAATAGCACTCTGCACTTTTCAACTCCTTGAATTTCATACCCCAATTCCCTCTATTTCTCAGAATTGTAGTCAATCAGAACTATTTTTGCAATGAAGTGTATGACCCCCCCAAAATGCTCTTTGAGATTATTCAACATTCTGTGACTCCTGATCAAAATTCTTCTCTTTGTCAAACAGCTCCCTACATATATTTCTTCCTCTATTAGAATATAACATCTTGAGAAAGAGACTTTCTCTCTTTTTCTATTTGTATCCATAGAATTTTACACAGTTCTTGATAGGTACTGAAATGAGTGTGTAAATATCCATCCATCATTCTACATAGTCCAAAACAGAATATAATCTAATTTGATCTGGGCTACCTAGATCAAAAGGCTTTCTACATGTTTGTAGAGATGAACAGATTGCTCAATGAAGTAACAGGAATAGCCATGTCATGTGTGATGATATCCTCTGGAATTCAAAGTGTCAAAAGTAATTAATTATTCCAACTGCTATCTTTTTTCCTTTTTGGTGAGAAGTATCATTGGCAGGAGTATTCCTTTGTTAGTCTAGTGATCTACTTCCACATAAATGAGTCTATTTTTGTGAGGACTATCCTCTAAATATTTTTGTTTTCAATATTTGACTGTAGCAGCAAGAGCCAAAGCCATTTTCATTGAATTTAGGGGCTTCAGTGATGAACACATTCAAGACATATGGTGTATCAAAGAAGCAAAAGGCCTTAATGTTGCTGCCCCAACATTATTAAGCTTAATCCAAATTAAATTCATGAGAGTAGGCATGTTATGAACCATTACTATATTATCTAAAGGTAGCATAAAAGTCATATTTTCCCTTAGTTTTTAAAGTCATTATAGTAAAAGCTAACAAATGGTTCTGCAATCTTATTTCTAATCTAATTTACCACACTTTGAAAACACACACACACATGCATACACACATCTAGTTATTTCACAGAAAGTTAAGTTTTTGTAATGTAGTTTGTTGTTAATCAAAGGCAACTTGGTACAAAAGAAGTATTTATGCATATTTATTTATATCATACATATATGTATAATACAGATATACATTTTATATTTATACTTTATATCACTGTGCATATATACATATTATCTATTTTTATTATATGTTACCACAACGGTCCAGAATTTTGCTCTTCTTCTAAAACAGTATGTGATATTGTCAGGGAGTAATTTTGAAAGCAAATTAGTGGGCATAAAAATAATTATTTATTTGGAAGTAAATCTTATTTAGATAACTTAGCTTTAAAATAAATTATGAGTTGGAGATGTTATAAATATTTTTTTCTTTGTGTACCACCTGTTTTTTCCTTCCATAGAGTGGGAAAAAAATGAAAATGACATTTTGATGGATTAAAAGTTTAATCTTTTAATGATTAGTATGGATTAATATACTACTTATATTTATATTTGTCTTCAGATTTGAAAGAATTTAGAAAAACATTTCTATATTTAAATAACAAATAATATACAGTTATAATTGTGTTTTTCTTTCTTTAAGAATGAAATAATTCTTGGTAAATTCAATACTACCACTTACTGTGGGGGAAAGTACAAGAGTTTTTATGTACCTATTTTTCCTCCCAAAGAGGAGACTGTTTTAGTAACCTGAAGAAGTAACTGATTCAATCTTCCTTTCCCAAAGGTTGCCCTTTCTTTTTCTTGTATTTTCTATTTAGAAGAGAGTACATGTATACAGAGATAATAGAGATCTCTTGTCACAATGTTTTGTGATTCTCAGACAAATGTACAAATTCATCAACGTTCTCATCCAATCCCATCATCAATGAAAAGTGTTATTTAAGCAGATGTAATTGTGCTACCTGCTAAATGTAAGCCATCCATCTAGGAATTCAAAATCTAATTCTCCAATGATGAAACCAAGAGACATTAAATACAACCATATAGAAACTCATGTTATATAAATTAGTATTTATATTTGGAACAACAGCAAATTTAGAGTTGCTGTTCATTGGCCCACTTGAAATTAATTGGGAAACACACATAGGGGGAAATAGAAATTTGCAGTTAAGTATATATTAATTTAATAAATTCCTCCGCTATATAACTTTTGTAGTGATGACATTATAAATGGGATATGTGTTTTTAAAAATGCTACATAAAATGAAGAATATACAATTTCCTAATGTGAGAAAGACATCAAGGGAAAAGAAACATTGTTATCATTTTTCTTTATCTAAAATACAATGAGCATCTAAACATTTTCAAAGTCCTACATCCTTTTACATATTCTATCAGGTTATGTAAATATTAGAAGATCTTATATTTTTTAAAATCTGTGATAATCATAAATAATCCAAGCTTCTTTTCTAAAAAAAAACAGAAAAAGATTTTCATTCATGTCATATATGAATTCAGATAGGAAATAAAGGGAAAATCATTTCTTTGTATCTGAAAATTGAAGGCAGAAATGAGCAGGCAATAGCTGGCTGGCTAGCTAGATGAGATTATATTATACATAATCACATATATATCTGAGCATGCAACAGGCATGTGTGTATGTATATGTTATAATGAATAAATATGCATACATTATATAGATGTGTGTTTTTGCATATACACACAAATTCTTCCTTATATAAATGTTAAAATGACATTAAATCATATTCATTTTTTTAAATTGTGAAATATAGTCTCTTCCCTCATCTTTTAATCAAGCTAGCTAGTTGTTTAGTACTACTAGAGAAATAACATTTGATTTTGAGAATAAATTGTTTCATGTTTTTGTATTCTACTTTATATATTCCCTTCTAATTTGCAAAATTTTCTCTTCTGTGTTTATTTTGGGCTTATTTACTGAATTTCTAATTTTTAATTGAATTTCTATCCATTAAACTTTTATTTTTCTATTTTCTTAATGTATGTTCTTAGGAATATAATTTTGCTTAGAGGCTTACTTTAGCATCACAGACACATTTGGATGTTTTCTCAGCATTGTCTTTCTTTTTTTCTTTCTTTTTTCTTTTTCTTTTAGTGAGGCAATTGGGGTTAAGTGACTTGCCCAGGGTCACACAGCTAGGTAAGTGTTTGAGTGTTCTGAGACTCGGATTTGAACTCAGGTACTCCTGACTCCAGGGCCGGTGATCTATCCACTGTGCACTAGCTGCCCCATTGTCTTTCTTATTGATGCAATTTTTAATTTTTGCCCGTAATTTAAAAATAACTCATTAATTAGCATAGTTTTAATGTATTCTACTTAGATCAGTATAATTTGTTTAGATTCCCTGTATTAATTACTATTTTTTGCTAACTTTATAAAGATGGGTCTAATGTTAAATGGTGTTTAAAGTTAAAAAAAATACTAAGGTAAAAAGCCAGTATGAAAAAATGTCAAGTAAATATATTATATTTGAATTTGTATAGTTTTAAGTGATATGCAACTTGTCTGAAAGCCTTAAAGTATCATTGTGTTTTATTCATAATTTCTTACTTTATGTTTCCATCTAGTGAGTTCATTAGTCCCAAAGTAATTTTTTTTTTTTTTTACGGGGCAATGGGGTTAAGTGACCCACCCAGGGTCACACGGCTAGTAAGTGTCAAGTGGTCTGAGGCCAGATCTGAACTCAGGAACTGCTGAATCCAGGGCAGTGCTCCATCCACTGTGCCACCCAGCTGCCCCCCAAAGAACTTTTGTGCATTTCTGTTGTCACAATTTGTTTCTAGAATGTGCCTAATTCCATGTCATTGCAAAATCTGTGTGAGAATGAATATCAGATGTTTTGTTTTGGGGCGTCATTGGTTTCTGATTAAATAGAATTAATGTTAGTCAGTTTATCAATAATCCTTCAGAAGATGAAGTGGGGAAGAGCAACTGGATGACGTGACAATACGATATGTAATAAATCTGAGCTGCTTGTGAAAACCATTCAAAAGAACTTAGAGTTTAATTTTCCACATTTCTCAAAGGAGATGATATTTCAAAGAATTTAAATGATTACAGACAGTGGTAATAAGAAAAAAGTAACTTAGAAAATGCCAGAAAAGATTAACCTATATTCCTACTTTATAAATGTAAATAAAACCCATATATTTTGAAAATAATTATTCTTCCACTGAGAATGTGTTTTTTTAAAGTAGTTCTGTGTAACAAAGAATTTATTAAGTCATAGGACCTTAATTGACTTAAATTGTACCTCTGCTACTCACTTACTTCTCTGACCATTGTGAAGTCACTTCACTCTTCTAGGACTTTACAGTTTTTCCATCTGTAAAATTAAGGGATTGAGTTAAATTACCACCAAGATGATTTTACATTATTATTTTGATCCCACCATCACACAACATATGGGGAAAGAGGCAAAATTTTATACAATAAACAATGTCTTCACCTTTACCCATATAATTGAGAGGTCTATACCTTGGGGTAGGCAAAGTACAGCCCAAGGGTCAAATGCAACCTGCCCCTATTTTTGTGGTTCACAAGCAAAGAAAGGTTTTGTTTGTTTGTTTGTTTTTAAATTTTAACTACAATAACATTTTATTTGAAAAATATAAAAAAGCACTCTTAGTTTTCCTGCTATGCCAAAATAGACTTTCAAGGTAGAGTTTATAGGTCCTCTGCTCTAGATAATATAAGATCTCACTGATTTTGTTGTTTGCTGACATCAAAAGTATTGACTTAGAATAAAATAAGCCTTGGGGATTCTGTTCCAATGAAGTATCTGATAACATAGAGATATAATTCTTTTATGAGATAAGCTAATTATCAATCTTAGAATCATAAAAGGTGGTGATTCATGCTTGTAAAAGTTGTGCATCAACATCATGGAGAAACACTGGTTCATAAGACCTTAGAATCAGATAGAAGGCTAAAAGAAACATTAGAGGTTGCCTAGTCCAAACTTTCTTATTTTATAGATGATGAAACAGGTCCAGAGAGCTTAAGTAATTTATACAAAGTCACACAGCTTGGTGTCCAAGAAAAAATACAAATAGAAAAAGGGATTCCCTAGAAATTAAATTCAATAAACATTTACCCAATGCCTATAGTTTTCAGAACATTGTTCTGGCCACTGACTATACAAAGACTATAATGAAATCTTACTAAAGGCATGCTATTTCTATGAAAGGGACAGAACATGCCAATGGATAAGTTAAAGCAGGGTGCTCCTCAGAAGAAGAGATATGCTAACCCCTGAGATTTGGCATAGGGAGAGGGATCAGGAAAAGCTTCATCTAGGAAGTGGTTATGGAGCTAAACATTCAATAAAGTTAGTAAAACTTAGAGAAAGAAACTAGGGTAGGATAAGCTATGGCATGGGGATAGAATTTTTTAATTCAGAGAAAAGCTAGTAAACCAGTTTGGGTAGAACACAGGGTACATGAAAAGGATTGATATGAAATGATTTTTAAAAGATAGATTGAAGCTAGATTGTGAAGGGATTAAAATACTAGTGTCAGAAGTTTGCTTTGATCCTAGAAAGATTGGGTAATGAGTAAAGAATGATATAGTTTGTTTTGTTTGTTTTTGTTTGTTTGGGTTTTTTGGGGGGGGGGCAATGAGGGTTAAGTAACTTGCCCAGGGTCACACAGCTAGTAGGTGTCAAGTGTCTAGCCTGGATTTGAAATCAGGTCCTCCTGAATCCAAGGCCAATGCTTTATCCACTGCACCACCTAGCTGCCAAGAATGATATAGTTTTAATTTGCTTTTGTAGGAATATTAATTTGGGAATTTGACAGAGGATGGATGGAAGTTGGGAAAAATTGAAAAGCAAGAAACTTATTAGGAGAATTCCTCATCATCTAAGTGAGCTAAATACCTGAACTAGGACTCATAGAGTAGGCTCATAGTTGGGACATGTTTGGATATAGACTGGATAAGATGGCAATGATTATTTAAAAAAAAGAAAAGGAAAAGTCAAGGCTAACCACACAATTGTGAACCTAGGTAATAACATGAATGATATTATTTCTTAAGAGAAAAGAATTTTGGAGAAATATATTTGGGGGAAGGAATTTTTTTCTTAGTTAAATGATCAGTTTGTGATGTCAGTAGGGAATATGGTTAGAGATGTCCATCAAGCAGTTCTTGATATGAGACTGCAGTTCTAGGTATCAATTACAATTGGATTTATAGAATTGGGGGTAATCTACAGATGATAACTGAGTCCATGAGAATTAAAAATGAGAGAGAGAGAGAGAGAGAGAGAGAGAGAGAGAGAGAGAGAGAGAGAGATTGAGAGAGAATGAGCATATTAAGAGAAAAATGAGAAAATGTTTCAGGACAATGCCCAGGATATATAAACACTTTGGGAGGTGAAAAAAAATGGTAAAATAATGGAGTCAAACCAAGAGAACCAAGAGAGAGCAGTGTCACAGTGTCCACTTTGTCATCTAGCTGCCCCATGATGACACCTTTACGGTAAAATTGAGGGATGAGGGAATTGCACTAGAGGAGGGGGAAGGGGAGAGGTAGAATGGGGTGAAATCCCAGATGAAAGAAGCAGGAAAGGGCTTATGGAATGGGGGGACAGATGGAGGAGGAGTGGTGCAGTGAATGAGCCCTACACTCATTACAATTGGCTCAAAGATCTTAGTTTTATCAGCGTTGACTCAAGGAGGGAACAACATACATACTCAGTTGGTGCAGTAATTATCTACTCCTGCAGGAGGGTAGAAGGGAAGGGGATAAGGAGGGAGGGGTGAAAGAAGGGAGGGCAGAATAGGGGAGGGGGCCAGTCAGACGGAAACACTTTTGAGGAAGGGTAGGGTGAAAGTAGTTAGAAAATAGAGTAAATATCATAGAGGTGAGAATAGGTTGGAGGCCAACAGTTGACAATAGTAACTGAAAAAAAATGAAGCAGAGGCAAGAGAAATGTAAGATGATGATGATGATTGATCAATTGATGGATTGATGATGATTGGATTGAAAATGAGAATTTATTGAAGAGGATTGATGAGGAGGATTGATTGATAATGAGGAGGATTAATTAATGAAGATGAAGTTTGATGATGAGGATTGATTGATGATTGATGATGGTGATAAAACATGTAGTACTTACATTGCTGGGCAACTGTGAGGAAAATCCTTTTTTCAGGTATAAGGTACTATATAAATGTTATCTATTACTGTTGTTGCAAGAATCAACCTCATGGGTTTATTGTAAGGAAATCTCTCTTTAAAGTACTATATAAATATAGTTTACTATAAAAATGATGAGCAAGATGCTATCCAAAAAACTCGGGAAAGACCTGCATGAACTGATGCAAAGTGAAATATATTGTATACAAAATAATAGCAATACTGCAAGATGATCTGCTGCAAATGACTTCATTATTTTCAGCAATGCAATGATCCAAGATAACTTTGAAGGTTTTAAGACAAATGAAGTCCATCTACAGAGAGAGAACTGATGGTGTCTGAATTCAGATTGAAGCATAATTTTTTTGTTAGTTACTTTACCTAAGTTTTGCTCTTGTCTTTTTTCTTTCACAACGTGGTTGAAGTGGAAGTGTTTTGCATTACTAGTCATGTATAGCTTATATTGAATTCCTTGAGTTCTTGGGGGGGTGGAGAGGGAGGAAGATAATTTGCAACATAAAGTTTAAAAAAATTATGTCAATATCTGATTTACAGGTAATTTGGGAAAAATTAAAATTCTAAATAAATAAATAAAAATAAGAAATAAGCACTTGTTAAGTGTCTACTATGTTCAGTCAATTAACTAATAAACATTTTTATGTACCTAAGGCACTGTGATAAGTGCTAGGGATACAAAGAAATTCAGTTCTTGCCCTTCAGAAACTAAAATCTGACTGGGGAAGTAATAGGCAAACCATTATGTACAAACAAATAATATAGAGGCTAAATAGAAATAATCAACAGAGAGAAAACACTATAATTAAGAGGGGTTGAAATATGTTTCTTATAGAAGGTGTGGGTTTTAGGTGGAACTTAAAGAAAGTTAGTGAAGCCAAAAGGCAGAAATAAGGAGAGAAAGTAATCCATGATTGATAGAAAACCAGTAAAAAATGCCCAAATTTGGGAGATTAATCTTATTAGAGGAATAGCAAGGAGGACAATGTCATGGTATTGAAAAGTAAATGGAATTGTGAAAGAGGATATATGATGTAATAAGAAGACTAAACATTTAATGCTTTATTAAGAAGGGCTTTGAATAACAAACAGAGGGTTTTTAATTGATCTGGAAGGTGATAGGGAGCCAATAGAGCTTATTGCATAGTGGAGAAGGGGAGAGGGGAGTGACATGTTGTTTTGGGTGAGTGGAGGATGGACTGGAATGAGGAGAACTTTGTGACAACAGAGCATCCAATAGGCTATTGTGAGTGTCTTCGTGTGACACTCTGCACCAGGGCAATAGTAGTATTAGATGATCAAGAGGACATATGCAATAGATCTTACAATGGTAAAATTTGTAGGACTTGGCAACAGTCTGAATAAGGGAAGTAGATTGTAAGCAGGGGGAAATGGGAGGAGAGTGATGCCCTTGACTGCATAGTGTGAGATTTAAAATTGGATATAAGAGCATTTAATTCTCCCTTTAACTTTTCCCTTACATATCTCCCAGACCACTAAGAAAAAGAAGCCGCTGAGCTTTAATCAGTGAGGGATTAGCTTTTACTGTTTGGCAATTAATTAGACAACAAAAAGGTGATACCGATTAGGGAAATAGGAAAGTAGAAATACAAATGAATAATCTTAGATCTAAGCTTAGTCTATATTTCATTATAAAACTCACTGATCCCAAAACTGCCTGCCAGGCTGAGAATGAGAGCCAACCACCAGACACGTGTGCTGCCCTGGCTAAGCTGAGAAGCCTGAGTGAGAGAGCCGATTTCCATTCCACCCTCAATTTTTAAACTGCCGTCCTGGAAGCACAGCATGCTTGGCGAGCTCTCTGGGCAGCAGCAGGAGCATGGCCATTTGTTGCCATCTCCTCCCCAAAAGGGCAGTCCTTCAAAAGAGGCTTCAGTAGCATGCTCTCAACTCGCAAATGATTAAGCTAAAACTTCCGGTTTTTTACCACAATAGTGTAGTTGGCAGTGGGAGAGGGTTTGGGGTAAAATCATGAGTTCAGTTTTAGAAAGTTTAAGATGTGTTAAGACATCCAATTTGAGGTTTCTAACAGGCAGTTGAATATGTGGAGTAGTGTTCTAGTCAGGATGCCTTAGAGATCAGCAGTTTAGTTAGGACTGGATATGTAGATTTGGAAATCACTACCATAAGCATGATTAAGTCCATGGGACACGATGAGATCACTAATTAAAAATAATATAAAGGAAAAAAGAGAAACCTTGGTGGACACTCAGTAGCACAACCTGGATGAAAATCTAGCAAAGGAGATGGAGGAGAAACAGTCAGATATAAGAGCAAGAGAATTAGGAGTCATGTGTATTAAAATACTTAGAGAGAAGAAAACTTAAAGGAAAAGAGGATGATCAATAGAATTGAAGGCTACAGAAAGTTCAAGAATTATTAGACCTGAGAAAAGCCCATTGGATTATTCAGTTAAAGCATCACTGGCAACTGTGGAGAGAGCAGTTTTGGTTGAATGATGAGGTTGGGAGCCAGACTATAGAGTTAAGAAAAGAATGAGAGTAGATATTGCCTAAGAATTAAAATTGAAGGAAGCTAGTGAATTTAGGAGAAACCAAGACACAGTAAAGCAAATCCAAATGAATAAAAAAAATAGGGCAATATGAAATATCTCCTTGGAAAAGCAGTTGACCTGGAAAATAGATCCAGCAGAGATAATTTTAAATTCATTGGACTACCTGAAAACCATGACCAAAATAAGAGTATAGACAGCATCTTCCAAGAGATTGTCAAGGAAAATTGCCCTGATATTCTAGAAGCAGAAGGCAAAATAGAAATTGAAGAATCCACTGATCACCTCCTGAAAGAGATCCCCAAAAGGAAAAACTCCAGGAATATTATAGCCAAATTCCAGAGCTCCCAGGTCAAAGAGAAAATATTGCAAGAAGATAGAAAAAAGGAATTCAAATTACTATGGAGCTACAGTAAGGATAAAACAAGATCTAGCAGCATCAACATTAAAGGACCAGAGGGCATTGAATATAATATTCCAAAGGGAAAAGGAAGTGGGACTTCAGTCAAGAATCACCTACCCAGCAAAACTGTGATAATCTTTCAGAGGAAAAAATGGGACTTCAATGAAAAGAGGACTTTCAGGCATTTGTAATGAAAAGACATGAACTGAATAGAAAATTTGACTTTCAAATCCAAGACCCTAGAGAAGCATAAAAAGGTAAACAAGAAAAAGAAATCATGAGGGATATTCAAAGATTAAAACTGTTTACATTCCTACATGGGACTATAATACTTCAAACTCATAAGAACTTTCTCTGTATTAGGGTAGCTGAAAGGAATACACTTAGACAGAGGACACAGGTCTGAACTGAATATGAAGGGATGATATCTGAAAAGCATTTATTTCTTGTTTGTCCTTGTCTTTGTGGGGCAAGCAGAGTGGGGTTGCTTATGTCTGGGGCCGGATTGGGCTCAGGGCCTCCTGGGTCCAAGGCTGGTTCTTTGTCCACTGTGGCCACCTAGCTAACTTATGATTACATCTTTAATATAGGGTTGAGGGGTAGAAGAATGTATGGGGGGAGGGGGAAGGGATAGGTGGACTGGGGAGAAGTAGCTCACATGAAGGTAACAAGAAAAAAGCTAATGGAGGGGAGGGGAAGAGGGTGAAGGAGTTGGGGATTGAGTGAACCTTATTATCATCAGAATTGGCTCAAAGAGGGAATAACGTACATACTCAAGTGGGTATAGTAATATATTTTTGCCCTGAAGGAAAATGGAGGGGAAGGAAATAAGGGGTGAGGGGAGAAGAGGGAAAGGAAGGAAGGGCAGATTGGGGGATGGTACAGTAAATAGCAAAACGCTTTCAAGGAAGGTGAAAATGTTCTGCATAACTGCACATGTATGACTTAAGTTGAAATGCTTGATTTCATAGGGAGGGTTGTGGAGGAAGGAGGAAGAAAAATTTAGGATATAGAATGGCTTAAAGACCTTAACCTTATTGGAGTGGGCTTAAGAAGAGAATAATATACACACCCAGTTTGGAGGAGTAATCTATTCAACCCTACAGGAAAGTAGGAGGAGAAGAGGAGAAGGAGGGAAGGGTGAAAGAGAGAGGGCAGAGAAGGGGAGGGGGCAGTTAGAAGCAAATCACCTTTTGAGGAGGAATAAGGTAAAAGAAGATATAAAATAAAGTAAATATCATGGGAAGGGAATAGGATAGAGGGAAATAGTTATGATGATTGAATATAATGACAAAATGTATGGTACCTACTCTGCTGGGCTATTGTGAAGAAAATTCTTTGTCAAGTTTAAGGTATTATATAAAAGTTATGATGAACAGGATACTATCAGAAAAACCTGGAAAGTCCTAGATGAACTGAAGCAGAGTGAAAGTACTATAAACAAAATAACAGGGGGCCGCTAGGTGCGCAGCAGATAAAGCACCAGCCCTGGATTCAGGAGGACCTGAGTTCAAATCTGGATTCAGACACTTGACACTTACTAGCTGTGTGACCCTGGGCAAGTCACTTAACCCTCATTGCTCCACCAAAAAAGAAAAAAAAAGCCAAAGCAGGAAAGGAAGGTTGTGTCATCAGGATGATGTCCAGTCTTAAAGAGAGCTAAAAGATGGAAGAGTGGAAAAGGAAAAGATTAATAATTACTTACATTATTCACTGTGAATGATTTAACTGTTCTAGGCAATACAATGATCTCAGACAATTCCAAAGAACTATTGATGAAACATACTATCCACATCCAAAGAAAGAATATATAGTGAACACAGACTGAAAACATGCTTTTTTTTCACTTTCTCTCACTTTCTTTTATTCAACTTTTCCTCTACAAAATTACTAATATGGTAATGTTTGCATAATTGCACATGCATAACCCGTATTGATTGCATTACTCTGTCGGGGGCGGGGGAGGGGAGAGAAGGAGGGATAAAATTTGGAACTCAAAACTATAAATAAAAATGTTATTATTTAAAAAAAAGAAAGATGAAGTGACCAACCATCATGACATAAATAAGGAAAAATTTTAAGAATGATGAAAATGAAGATAAAACACCTGGAACTTAAGTAGATCATTTAAGAATTAGTAGTTTAAGTATAGTGGGATGAATAGAAGCCAAAAGATTTAAAGTATAAAAACAAGTAGTAAGGAAATTAAAGTGATTATATAATATATAATTCATATACAACATACTACAGTTATTATTAGTTTTAATTTATAGGTCAGGAAACAGAATCAAAAGGTTTTTAAAAGTTAGGTGTCCATAGTCACATAGCTAATGAGTATTGGAGGCAAGACTCAGACCCATTTCTTGCCCTCTTAAATTCTAATTTCTCAAAAGAAAAAAACATTTACCCATACCTATAACCTATACCTATATATATATATATAAATCTCTCTGTCTCCTCTCTTTCTCCCCTCTCCCCTCCCTTTCTCACACTCCTCTCTCTCTCTCTCTCTCTCTCTCTCTCTCTCTCTCTCTCTCTCTCTCTCTCTCTCTCTCTTTCTCTCTCTCTCATCTTTCCAGTGGTAAAAAGGGACAGGATCACCTTGGAATAGGTTGGACAGCTTTACCTTTGAGATTGTGTGAAATTAGAAGAGATAAATGTACAGATAAGTATATGATGAATTAAAGATAGAAACATTTGCAAGAACTCAGATCATATGGTTTCATATTCTTGTTGATATTAAGGTCAAATGTTTTGTGTAGGGAAGGAGAGGGATTAGGAACTTGAGGAAATGTGTGCTCTAAAATATCTGTAATGGGAGTAAGCTAGAGCATGGAGAAAGATTTCTAGCAGTGACCAGTTTGAATTTTGTTTGGGTAGCATGCACTTTTAGCAGAAATTTTCTTTGTTATGGGAAGCACTTCAGCATTTGACCTTGGAAAACCTTATTATAATTACACATTATTTATCAACAAAATGGATGTAACACAGCCCACGTTTCCCAGGGTTATTCAAAGAATTAATGGTCATAATGTACTTTGAAATACCTGGCCCAAAGCCTCTATATAAATAGTGTTCACCATTATCAGGAAGACCCAATTAAGCTTGTTTGCTCTTAATATCAGTTGAGACTAGTATTTATGCATGGAATGAAGCAAGTAGCAGTCTCCTAAGTTACATGCTTCATAAATGATGACTTTCAAGCATCTCACCACTTGGAAGCAGAGCTAGAATCTTGCAAAAAAAACAAAAACCAAACAAACAAAAAAGAAGATGAATTTTCCTAAAGGATGAAACTAAAGTACCTGGAGTCACCACTGGAAAGCAAGGATGAAATGTGGAATGCCCACAGATTTGTCCAACACAATTTGCATGAATAGAATAGATGCCAAAAAGGATAAATCTTTTCCATACAGAAAAATGAATGTCTTCATTAGAATACAACTGACAATCATCTCAAGCATAGCCCTTCTCTCTATGCAGCTCACCAAATGAAGACACAAATATGTACATATTTTGAAATGTGATAGAGGCTTCTCCAACCTCCAGGTGTAGTATTTGCCAGTGAGCCCAAAAAGGGAGGGGGGAAAGTTCTCTTTCAAACCAGCTTAATAGTGGGAGCAAATATGAATATTTCATATTTTGAAAATCAAATGCTTATAAACAAAGTCACTTCTGACATTAATTGATTATGACTCATCCTGACAGTCCTGCAAAACTGCTGTCAACCTGCAGCCTGATTCTCTCTTATGTAGGGGTAGCTACACGGCATTCAACATTGCGTCAGCACCATGTCAGGAGATGTGGGAGAGAGAGAGAAAAGAAGTCAACAACCACAGTTTTATACAAGAAAATCCCCCAAAAGCAAAAAACTAAAAACAAAAAACAAAAAAAAAAACAAAAAAAACAAAACAAAACACTTAAAAATCAAAACTCTTAAACTGGGCCTGAATAGATGAGACAATTAGAAAATTCACAAAGCAATATACAAGGTGAAGGTAGATAGCATGAACAGATGATAACCTCTGAGCTGAAGGAATGTTAAAATTACCAATGGTTTATTGCATCTTTTAGATTCTTTATGGTTACAAAACCTTTGTATGTAGGATCTTAGACTGAACACCCAAAGGGACTTCTGATTCACCTAGCCCAAATACTTTATTTCACAGACAGAGAAACCAGGTCCAAGTAAACTGAGTGACTTATCTTATGTCATTACACAGTAATCATCAGAGGAAGGATTTGAACCTAGGGTCTTCTCACTCCACAGTCTGTGCTTTTTCTAATGCCACCATCCTATCTCAGGTAATTCAAACATGAACCTATAAGATAGGGCAAGTTTTCTTGTTCTTATTTTTACAGATGAGGAAACTGGGTCTCGGTATCATAGAAGAATGGAACTATGTGAATAGGAGAAAGCAGTTGTGAGCAAAAAAACCTGAAGAGAGCACTAATCTCTCTACATGAGTTAACACAACAAAACAACAACAATCTGAGAGAAGCAGAAGAGCTTTTTTTTTTTTTTTTTTACTTTGACCAGGCTATTATTTTATCATTGTATTGAGATCTGTTGAGGAATTTTGTTTCTCTAATTAGGCTGAAAATTTTTATACAATTTACAGTATTAGAAATTTGCCTAGAGGTGGGGGAGGGGCATAGAAAGACAACTTGTATTGCAAAGAAGAGTCATTTCAGTCAGGAAGAGCTAGGTTAAAAACCTGATACATCCTGGTCTTGTTACACTAAGCAAGGTATATTTACTAGGATTTATAAGCAGGTTTGCTATGTTATACTGGTGCCAGAATGGTAAACACTTTTTGCATCATAGGTATGGAATTGGGAGTATGTGTTTGCAATGAGGGGAGGAAAAGGAGTAGTTTTCTCTGTGTACCTCTATTGTAATCTGTTGTTGTACATGTCTCTGGAGAAGTACTGTGTGCTGTGGTCCTCTAAATTTCATGAGGTCTTGGGATTAAAGAATATTGAGAGGTTCAGTTGTGATGTATCCCTATCATATTAGATATCGATATAGATCCTAGGCAAACTCTATTTTGAGATCTTCTCTATCCCTCAGGTATATTTATGTCATGGGATCAGACCAAAGACTCAAAGGTTATGCAATGCTGAGTCTTTACAGCATTAAATGATTTCCACTTGGTCATATGAATAAGTAGAGTGAAGGTAGAAATCACAAGTACACATTCCTGCTTCCAGGCCCTGTTTTCTACAATTAAAGAAACAACAACAACAACAATGGTTATAGCTATATTGCACTTTTTATCATCTTGTACTTGTATGTGAATTTTGTCTGAAAAACAGCTTAATGTAAGATATTTTGTCATATGTCTTTTTTATAACCCTAGGGTTCAACAAGTACTAAGCAGATAGTACTAAGGAACAAAATGTTTGATGATTTAGAAAAAAACACCATGGAGGTAATAAGACTTGATCTGGACCTTTAAAGACATAGATAATTTAGATTGGCAGAAAGAAACATGTAGACTTTTTTGATTAGCTAGAGAGTATGATGATATGAATGAGCATGCATGTGCAAAACATAAAAGGACCATGCAGTTTGAAGTAGCGTTTGACCATTCAAATATATGGAGAGAGAGAGAGAGAGAGAGAGAGAGAGAGAGAAGAGAGAGAGAGAGACGAGAGAGAGAGAGAGAGATGGAGATTTAGCTAGAGCTAGAGGTAGAGGTAGAGACAGAGCTGAGATAGAGAGATAGAGATGTGATATATATAAATAATCTCTTTTTTTTAACTCAAATTATTTCTTAGTAAGCTCAAAGACTTCCTTTGTTATACTCAATCTCTGCTAAAGAGAATGATGTATTTGGCAATGATTTAATTCTACATTTGTACAACTACCTTGTACTCATAGTACACCTTACAAAAAATGTTGCTGTGTTCCTGTAAAGTAATACATTAAGTGTCTGTCTTTGATGTAAATAAATGGTTTCCATTCCAATTTATCAGATTGTAACCAGAGAAACTTGCTCAATTTTCTCAGTCACAAAAGACTACAAGAAAGCCAAGAATATAATATAATTGGTATCTATATTTGGATATATAATTGTCTCCATTGAAATTAAAAGTTACCATGATTAAGAATTGATTAATCATTTAGATGGACACTCAAAGAAATGGAAAGTACAATTTAGTTTGAAGAATTGGAAGAAAGCAATAACAGCATAGTGATATATGGTAGACTGTGACCAGTAATGGCCAGTTGCTGTACAAGTGATAAATGGCTGGTCATTTATAACCAATCATCTTAACACCTGAAACAATGGCTTCAAATTTTTCCATTTTGAGGGAGTATGAAATAGTGTGGTAAGAGTCGAACACATATATGAGAGGATCATAGCTTCATTAATTTGTAGCTGGAAGGACCTTAGAAACCAATCTATTTCAAGCCTCTTATCTTATAGATGAGGGACTTAGGACCAGAATATTTAAGTGACTCACTGAAGATCAAACAAAGCAATAAACAAGGAAACCAAATTTGAACCCAATTTTCTCAGACTTCAAATCCAAATCTCTATAAATTTAGAATTAGCTTTTAACCCTTGACAAAACATTCAATTCTGTAAAGTAACTATCCTTTCTGCTGCATGGTTGTTGTGGGAGCAATCAAGTGAGGAAATGTCATGAGAAGCATTTTTGAAAATTGTAAAGAGATAATTAAAAGCAAGGCATCGCCATTTTCAAAATGAGGAATTCTAGGGCCAGAGGGATTATTATAGGTGATTTGACTAAGATTATAGAGCTAGTAAATTGTGGCATTTTTAACTAACTTTCTTGACTTACAGTGCAATCATTCTTTCCATTACACACTGATAGGTAATAGAAATCCTTTTTATCTATGGACTCAAGAAGCTAGCTATCTGGTTGACTTGAAGCTTCAGTTGAATGATAGCAAGTCCAGAGCCACAGTTGTTTCTTATCTCTGCTCTCAGTACTTCTCTTCATTTGGCTTTTGTTATTGTCTTAGCTAGGGGGTTTCCCCCACTAAAATTCTCTGGATTTAGATCCCTGATTTAAAATTTCAAGACATATCACTGAGAATCATTAGTTCCAGCTCTCTGGGCTGTCACCTCAGCACATTCCCCTCACTGACAGCTTCCTAGCTGAGAGCATTGCTATCTAATTCATGCCCATATTTTGAGGAAGTATGATATATGGGGTCACCTCAGAATGGTAGACAGCTTGCTGATTTGGAAACTATGACTTTGAGAGAACAAGGAATCCTTGAATGATTTGTTTCATTAGTTTTTACCTTGAAATTTTAAGTTTTCTTTAATTTTTAAAATAAAATGTATCCCAGAAATATTTTTTCCCCAGAGGATGAAGTTTTAACAGACAGTCCTAGAGTAGGTAACACCTAGATAGGTACCTAGATTAGGTACATATAAAAGGATCCAGATAATTGACTTGAGTTAACTACATTTTTGCTTCACCCAAGATCCCCTGTGTCCCCAATTAGCTTGGAGTTTTTCCTATTATTTTCAGCTACAGAGCTATGATTAGATGATTACGGTGACACCAGAGTCTAGAGAGCAGAACTGCTAACTTGGGCAAAGAAATGGGATCAAAAATAGAAATGAAATTGCCTCTATCTATCTATCTATCTATCTATCTATCTATCTATCTATCTATCTATCTATCTATCTATCTATCTATCAACTGTAGCGAGTTCTATATAGAAAGGTGATTGATAATAGATAGATGGATGGTTGGATAGAGAGAAAGAAAGATAGAGAGATAGAGGTATGGGTTAGTGGATAGAAAACTGGCATAGATGCCCCCAAGACTTGCCTTCAAGTCCTCACTCCATCATGTTCTGACTGGGTGACCTTCGGCAAGTAAGTTCACTTCTCAGCGCTCTAGTTGCCTCTCTAAGACTATATGTTGTGGAGAAAGTGATGACCTCCTTTGTTAAAAGGAAAGTTTCTTACTTGCAAGTTTGCTAGCTCAACAAACATCACAAGTTCAGTCCCTAGGTCAGCCACATTTACCTAGCAAGTTGATCAACAAGTATTTATTAAACCTTACTATGCAAGGAAAAAAACAAAAACAGTGCTTGCCCTCAAGGACTTTAAATTCTAAGGAAGGGTGTGGGGGATATACAAATATACAATAATTTATATGATAACTATCTAAGACTATTACAACAATTTCTTGTAATAAAAGGACTGGTTAGAAAAGACAAGAAATTGGTCACATACTCAGCAACTGGTCATTATTAGTTTTGAATTAAAAAGCTAAATTAAGCCAAAGAATCACACATGCATATGCACAAAAATACACACATACTCTTTCTCTCTCTCTCTCTCTCTCTCTCTCTCTCTCTCTCTCTCTCTCTCTCTCTCTCACACACACACACACACACACACACACACACACACACACACACACACACACACACACACACAATTTTCCTCTGGAGAGAATGTATGTCAAAAGCTTGTTTTTTTTCATATATATATCAGTTAACCAAAATAAAAATATTGCAGTCTTCTAGAAGAAATTTGTTTCAGGTTCAATTATTCTAGATTCTAAGCTTTATCCTGAAGCCATTATTTCAGCTTCCAACTCTTTCCAAAATTGTTGATTTTACAACAAAATTACCAGCTGCATATTTTGCTGATTACTAATTTGCAGGCATTACTTACTGGAAAACACTTCACACAGCTGTCTATCCCTAACCTAAATGACTTTCTGATTTCTGAACATAAAAAATGTCTTTCTGTAAATAATAACTTTAGTTCAAGATATTTGGCAATGCACAATTGTCTGCCAGAGTCTACACACTCTGAATATGTAGAAAAAAAATTGAGGGAATCTCTGATTTGTTCTATCAAGGCAGGCAGAAACCAATGAAAGGTCTGCACATAGCATGCACCAGAATACCTCAGCACCTTTTATCAAGTGTTCACCCCCTCAGGCTTTATCATAGTTAGACATTCACTTTCACATTTTTCTCAGTAATGTGTCACCATGACTCTGCAACACTATACCCTCCTTTTTGTAACAAACAAATACATCAAGACCTTCAGGCAGCAATTAATTGTTATCAGCTTGTGAAAGCTATCAAAATCCCCAAGTCACAACACCCTTAATGGTAAGGCTCAAACAGTGTGAGCAACTATAACCTGTGGCCTTGCCTCACCTTGGAGCATCTCTGAGTAATGTTTAATGGGAAGAAGAAAGGACTAAACAATTAAGATAATTTTGTTCATTTAGGAAGAGACTAATTGAAACAGACACCTTGATAAGAGCCAAAGAATCTAATGAGGGCTACATTATAGCTAAAGGGAATAGCTACACTTCTGTCATTTTTCCCCCTTAATAGAAATGTCTTTCTGTTAAACTTGCTGAAAAATCCTGCTGGTCAAGAGCCATTTTAGGAAAATGCCTTAGCGACAGGAAAAGAGAAAAAAATAAAAAGGAAAAAAAAAGGCTTTTAAGATTTTTTTCTCCCCCTTTTTTGCCATTTGAGAGTCCATTATCAGTCTGTCAGGGTGTGCTGTTTTGGCGTCGTCTGGCTATGAAACTGCACAATACCTCCTATGTGAAAGATGCAAGATGATCCGAGGTTAGACCAACTCTAATACCTACCATCAAGGGTGACAGGTAGAGCAAACTTTCAGCTAATTCTGGAGGATTTTCAAGCAACCACACCACCCCAGAAGCAGCTTTAGTTACCTAGATGCTTGGCTTACTTTTATCAAGACCTATTCTGAGATTGACATTGATGAGGGTTAAAGGAGCCTCTGAAAATAATGCATTTGTAAGTAGAGTTTAAAACACATACACACAAAATTTGAATTTACCCTCTTTCCCCCCTCACAACCACTCTTAAAGCCTTCTTTAAATTCATAAACTCGAATTCCCAGCATCCCAAGTATAGGTAAACAAATAATATGAACAAAGGGACCAGGAGTTTAGTATGGTGAAATAAGCATTGAAATTGGATGTTAGATCAAAATCCCTGCTCTAATCCTTTCTGTCTATGTGACTTTGGCCAAGTCACTTAACTTCTCCGAACTGTTTTCTCATTTGTAAATGAGGGGTTAGACTGAATGACATCAAAGATCTTTTTCTACTCCAAATCTATGATCTTATAAAAATAGAAAGTGTGGAGAAAAACCCTGGAAGGTGAATAGGTAGTCTTCAGAAATCATAGTATACATGAAAAGGAGCACATTTGCTCCTTAAATGTCACAAAGATAACAGTATTAGGATCTCTCAGGATGAAATGAAAAAAATATATATAATTCTTATGTGAATAGGGCCATATCTCAATGTAAATCTGAAGATTACCTCACTGAGTTCTGAATAGCATTTTAAACAGAAGACAATTACAGTTATATAGTGGAATCTCCTTAATGAATACAATGGACTATTAAGCCATATTCTAGATGTGACCTAGAATTAGATGGTCCCATACATTTTTTCCTTAGACTAAAGGAAGGTATAGTACACTTTTATATACAGTAAAATAAAGAGGGCAAATATAATCATATTCTACAGTACTTTTAAATGTTATGCTAATTTGTTTTGCTTTCAGAATTCCAAAGTATCTTTTTCATGAGAATTCCATGGGGTATTATAAAAACTATATCTCCATTTTACTGATAAGAAAACTGAGGAATGAAAAAAAAATTTTGAAAAACATAGACTTTGCCCACAGATCATATGGCCACTGAGTGTCATAATGGGATTTTAACCCAGATCTCCTATATCATAAAGCTTTTCCTGCATAGCAAGCATTAGGACAGTCTACAAGAATTTTCTAAACACTTACTGTGTACAAAATAATATTCTAAGCACTGGGAATAGAGTTTGTTCATTATATTTTCTGTGACTTTGCATAATAATATTTTATCAAAATAATTTCAGAAACTAAATATTACTGTCAGTAACTTGAGGCCCTACCTTAACAGAGATTCTTGACATGGGGCATAGGATATATGGAGGAATTAAGAGACTATTAAAGTTTTAAACTGGCCAACCTAGTTATCAGGACAGACACACCTAAGAAGTAGGGGGAGATTGATTTCTATAGCAGGAAATTCATAGATCTATCTAAGACAGAGATAATTCTAGAGCCCACACTATCATTCCAAAAGAAACATTCCACCCTTCATTGAAGCCATCCCCACACCAAAGGGAAGTTTCCATTGTTAGGTGGTCACCCCATCCCATCCTCTTATAAAATCTTTGGTTCTTTTCCATCAGGAAAATGCCTCTAATCTATTTCCTCCCCTAGAGGCAAGTCTTG
The DNA here is from genome assembly GCF_019393635.1 of Dromiciops gliroides. NCBI lineage: Eukaryota > Metazoa > Chordata > Mammalia > Microbiotheria > Microbiotheriidae > Dromiciops > Dromiciops gliroides. The sequence continues at coordinate 166,588,189 of NC_057863.1, forward strand.
ACTTCCCTCTTAGTCACTTTCTCTAGAGGCCAAAAGAAATTCTAATTGGATTGTGGGGGTAGAGTTATATGTCTTTAAAGAGGAATACCAAAGGACCCCCCACCACCTATTTCCCTGTGATAGTTCTTAACCTGAGGACGGTGGATTTTTAAGTATATATTTGTAGCACTACATTTCAATAAAATTGATTCCTTTCTAATCTGTATATTTTATTTTATGCATCTAATAACATTCTTCTGATTAGGAGCTCCTTAGGCTTCTACAGATTGCCAAAGGGGCCCATGACAGGTTAAGTACAGGAGCCTTAATGCAATTCTATTCTCTCTCTCCCTTTACTATATGATGTAGATGTAGTCATATTTTCCTAGCTTTTGTTTTTTATAATTTGAAGATGTTGTTTAAATGTTATTATAAGTGCTTTTAGATATATTTAGTAAATCCCCAAGTATTATTTATTTATAATTTATATTTATATATATTAGTAACTTATTCATTGGGTTATATAGCCATTAGTCAGTCCATGAGGATTTGTTAAGTACCTACCACATGCCAGCACTGTGAGAAATGCTGAGGATGCCAAAAAAGGAGGTGATTGGAATTTGCAAGATAAGAGAATAATGTGGTATGATCTCTATTTTAGGAAAAAAAGGAAAATATTGTCAGCTGGTGTGGAGAATGGATTAAAGTGGTGAAAACCTTAAGGAAAGAGACCAATTAGTAGGCAATTGTAGATAGTTCAAACAACAGATGATAAGGGCCTTAACTTGGGTATTGTTTTAGGAAGTAGTTAGAAAAGGAGATATATATAAGAAATATGAAGTTTCAATTGATGAATTGCAACTTAGGCAATGTGAAGAGTCAATGATGATACTAAGGTTGTGAAAAACAATAAGAAGGCTAGTGCCCTCAACACTAATAGGCAGTATGTACCCTCAGTTCTCCCTGATGGTGATGTCTTATGCCAATGTTATATATTCATATCTAATGTTAATCTGTAATAAAGCTCCATGTGTCATTTTTTGGCTGAAATATCTATTACATTATCATTCCAAAGAACTTTAATTTGATTTCAAGTTCAATAACATAATCAAGTATCTTTATGAACATGCAGTATTATAGATCTGTTTTTCTAGTTCCATTCAGCCAAAAACCCAATTATTAATTGCCTGCTATGCACAATTAAATCACAGATCCAGTTTCTTTTACCAATATTCATTCTATCATGTCTAAGCATCTGTGCCAAGCACAACTAGTTCTCAATCACTACTACTCAATCCCATAATTTTCTTTGTCACTCTTTTATAAGGTCAAATAATTCAATGATGTTTCAGCACTGTGACTCTGATAAGGATCTTTGGGTTACAATTTATCCCAATGCAGTCTTTTTTTACTTCTTCAGGATTGATTAATGATGCTATCTATACTGACTCCCCCCAAAATATATTAATATTTTACAAATTTAAATGTTTTAGGTGACTGTGGCTGAGGGTATAGTCATTCCAGAGGAAATGATTTGAAGATTTTGGATGAAATTTTTAGAAGTCCCAAGAGGTCTAGAAATAAATTCTCATAAACATATTCACTTTTCCTGTCCTGGCTTTGGGAAGTAAATATAAACAAGTGGTCCCCATTATGAGATATTTTAATATTCCTTTATGATGAGGGAATATTTCAAAGATGGTATAATCAACTCCATTAAAATGAGGTAGCTGTCTTAGAATATCAATGTAGATTGACATTCATTGACCTTTCCTCCTCTTCCAACACCACACTAACGTAAGGCAGAAGGATAGAGCAAGAAATATATAAGGATAAAAAAAATACCTGCGATACCCTTACCTGCTCTAATAAATAGGTTGGAGGCTGTCTACCATCCTGATATTCACAAACTCAACTTGGACATGGAGGATGCCAAAGGAATTATGGCCTAAGTAGCCAAGAATGATGTCAAGAGAAGTTAGCTCAGCATACTGGCAATGTTCCTATCTAGAAGTTATGTTCAGAAACACACACGGAGGAAGAGATATTACAGCTTCAGGAAGGGAGGATCAAATTCAATTATCCCAGTAAACTTCTGAATAAGAGGCTTTCTCGTTACTCCCCACTCAATTGGACTATCATCATATGGAAAGGAACAGGAGCATCATGGGACTGTATTGTTGATCAAGAAGAGAAAAGGAGACAATCTTTATAGGTTCAAGAAAAAGAGGTTTGATAACAGTATTCAAATCTTTACTAATAATAAAGATATGTAGAAAAATTAACTGTGTGTCTTGATGCCCTTTCCTGCATGTTACTGTTTTAGTCAGATAGTCAATCACTTAGTTGATCCAAAAGAAAAAAAAATACTTGTTATTATTTACTGTATACCACACCGTCTGCTAAGCAAGTGGGGGATGCAAAAGAAAGCAGAAGCTAGTCCCTGATCTCAGAAGCTGGCATTCTTCTTGGTAAGGGTGTGGTGGTGGCAGTGGCAAAAAGCAAACAAATATGAATAAGCAGCCATATTCAGGATAATTTAGAAATAATCAACAGCAGGGAGGCACTGTCATTAAGGAGGATCAGAAAAGTTTTGTTGTAGATGGTAGGATTTTATGTGGGACTTAAAGGAAACAAGGAAGCCAGAAGGCAGAGATGGAAGGGAAGATCATTCCCTGAAGAGCTAGTAAAAATATCTGAAGTCAGGAGATGAATTATCTTGTGTGAAGGATATCAAGAGGGTCAATGTTTTGGGGGAAACTCTTAGTTATATTAACTATGTCTCAAGTCCTCTGCTAAGTACTGGAAGGGTGGAAGGTGGAAGAAGACTGAAAATGTCAGGGGGCATGTTATTAAGAATGATGAATACCAACCAGGATCACACATTTGATACTGGGGATGAGAGGAAGTTTATTGAGTAGCGTGTGTGTGTGTGTGTGTGTGTGTGTGTGTGTTTGTGTATGTATATGTGGGTAAGGCAGGGTAAATGATCACATGTGAATCTTAGGAAGAACATTTTGGCAGCTAAAAGGAGATGAATAAGAGTGGCAAGACACTTGGGTTAGATATTCCAGTCAGAAGGCTATTTTTTATTCTTTTATTTTCTTTTTTTTGTGAGGCAATTGGGTTAAGTGACTTGCACAGGGTCATACAGCTAGTAAGTATCAAGGGTATGAGGTCAGATTTGAACTCAGGTCCTCCTGAATCCAAGGCCGGTGTCTATCCACTGCACCACCTAGCTGCCCCAGAAGGCTATTTCAATAGAGGTTATGAAAAACCTGGCTGTTTCAGAGGAGAAATTTTAAAAAAAAAAAAGGCATGTTTTAAATGAGAGACTTTATGCAAGTAAAATCAACCACCCTTGCAACAAATTGCATATGGCGGGCAAGAAAGAGCAATGAGCTAAGGGAGACATCTAGGTTAGTAGTTTGGGTGACTGGTAACAGAAAACTATTATAATGAAAGCTGACAGTATTGTTCTTTACTTATCTTTGAGGACTCTTACCAAGATTCTATCTTCAGTGGAGAATAGTGTGATGACTGCAGTCATACTTTCACCTTTCTTCATGAAGTTGTTATTAATAATTTTTTTCCTGAGAGTTCATATTTGAAAGATGATTCATGAATATATTTAAGAGCTCATCCTTTGAAATTCCCCCATGGATTAGCTATTATATGCAGTGACTTAAACTTTCTCTCCGCTCATGCATTAGTACAAACTTTTTTCCAAAAACTGGAATGGATCCCAACATCTGGGAAGGGATGGAGGTTATTGTAAGTTATAGTCATTGCTTGGATAATTATACTATAAAAAGATAAGCCAATATTGAAGGATATTTTGAGACAGTAGATAATCCAACCCACTGCTTCTAATTGACCCTAGCATGGATTTTGCTTTTCATCTGTCACAAGCAGACTGATCTACCTAATCTCTAATTATATTTGTTTTAGGATAATTGTAAAGAGAGCCTGTATTAACTTCCATGATATTAATTGTTAGTAAGGGAGGTAGTGCAGAAATGTTAAGTGGCCAAGGGACAAGGGAAACTAGTATGCAATTAATATATGCCACAGATAATGCACTAAGTGCTGATCTATGTCTGGACAATTAGGAATAAATTGCACTTTGGGAGCACAGTGCTTAATGATGAAAGGAAATTAAATATAAATCCATATGTAAACATAATATTCTCAAGAATTGGCTATTTCAAAAGATAAATTATATGAAATAGTTTTGACCTATAGATATACCAGGGAAAAGCAACTTAAAAAATTCAGATCAAATATATGTTTTTAAAATGAGAATATTCTTTTTAATAGTTGTAAATTTATTGTATAATTCTTATCAAATTGTAGACTATAACTAGAATCAATTTTAGAAACATTTGGACCATATTTTTAAAATGATCAGTCATCACATTGTGGTATTTGCATTCAATTTATTTAATTTGGAATACATTAAGGCATTTTGTTACAATATCACTAATTGAATAAATTGCCTTTACACACACACAAAATCTTAAATTCACAAAATCATAATAATATTGGAATGGGACTTTGAGATCCAAACCCTGCCTTAAGTATGAATTCTCTCCCTAATACCACTCAGTTATCATGAAGCATCAACTTGATGTCTTGTAGTGATTGGATGCTTGTAAATCCTAAAGGAAATCTATTCCATTCTTGAAAATCAATAATCATTAGTAAATGGTTAAACATATTGAACCCTTAATATGTCTTCCTTTAATTTTCAATCATTAGTCTTAGTTTCACCCTCTGAGGCCAAGTAGCATAACAATAATTTATCTTCCATATAATAACCCTTTCAAAGTATTGAAAGCAGGGATTAAATCACCTCTCCTCAATTCTTTTCACCAGACTACATTATATCTGGGGAATTTTCCCTGCTAGAGAGTTATTTTTTTTTCCTTTTTCACTCATTTCCACCATGGAAGATCCAGGGGAATCTACTGAAAGAAAGTTAATATATCTTATGCCAAGTTTTCTATGAATGTAGGTAACAGGATCACATACTCCTACATGAAACTTAATACTATATATGGGTTTCAGATGTTCAATAGACTTTATTTAATCCAACACCACCTACCAAAATATATAAACTGGAGCAGCTAGGTGGCACAGTGGATAAAGCACTGGACCTGGATTCAGGAGGACCTGAGTCCAAATCTGGCCTCAGACACTTGTACTTACTAGCTGTATGACCCTGGGCAAGTCACTTAAACCCTCATTGTTCCACAACAAAATAAGAATTTAAAAATTTAAATAGAATAAAAATATAACTGTAATGACTTACAGTAGTCTATAAAGCAAACAGAAAATTCCAAATAGCCTCAACTCCATCTGGAAAATAAAACACTTTAAAGATTGCTGAACAACACCTCCACTTTGCCTTGAACCATGTGAACAGTTCCCAGCAATAGCATGGAAGCAGTGCTGGCAAGATTCAAATTCTACAGCATAGATAAGTTTTGCTTACATATGTATATATGTGTGTAAATGTGTATGTACATATATATGTATGTGTATGCATAGATACAGCTATATTTATTTTATTATAATTTCTTGTTTGTAATCCTAATGCATTTTATGTCATGAATTTAAGATATTATTTTGAGAAAGCATCTACAGGCTTTATCAGACTGGTATATAGGTATACAGTATACATTAAAATAAATTAAGAACCCCTGCTCTAAGATGTCTGACTAAACTCTCTGATTGATATGGAAAATCTATCCTCAGTAATTTATTTTCTAATGTACCCTCTTCCTACATACCAAACACAAGTATCTGTGCTTAAGTGTATCAATGCAAAAACACCATGTTACTTTTGATTTTTTTTTTAAGATTAGCCTAGCAAAATACAAATGGGCTTAAGACTAAGAAAGTAACTACTTGCTGATAAATCCATAGCCATACCAATACAAGAAACAAATAAAATAGTTTTAAAATAACCAGCCCTTTGTAGCCCCTTTGCACATCTGTAGTGAGAATGACAAAGTGGTGAAAAGGGGATAAAGAAGGCTAAAATCAGTTATTGTTCTTTATTTAAACCATCTATAAACATCAACTTAGCTGTTGATCCCCCAAACATGAAATCTCCCCCCCCCCAGGGACTATCAGTAGACACACTAATTGAGGTATTGAACCATAGAAATTTTAAAAATTCTTTCTAATAAACCAAACTAGGTGAATAACTTTTTTTCCTAGAAATTTCTTGAATTCTTTTCTTCCATAGCATTTCTTAACTGAGAAGTAGCTCACTCAACTTCCTATTCTTCTACCTATTGAATGATTTTTTGAGAAATATATTTTAATAATTTACCACCACCCCTTATTTTATTACTGTTATTTATTTTATTTGGCCTATTTGTAGTTTTTGAGGTGATGAGAGAACTAGTTTAGAGACTGATAGTTGACATACTGGAGAAAGTTCTGGACTTGGAATCTGGAAGTTATTTGAATCTTACCTGAGACACTTAATAATAGTTTGACTCCGGGGAAGTCGCTTAATTTTTTGCTGCCTCAGTTTCTTCATCTGGAGGAAATGGAGATAAAAATAATACCTGCTAAGCAAACATTCAATGAAACAAAATTTCATTCTTTTCACCTGCTTTGAATTAAGAAGACATGATAATGGATAAAATGAGTTCATATTCCTTTCTCCATACATATTATAGGTGATATTTGTATTCATGAACAGTGTTAATAGGATAAATAAATGTGAATGGGCCCTACAGAAAGAATGATATACAAAAGCCATAGGATCAGATATGCAATGTGTAGGGATCAAAGACATAACTTCACTTGCATTCTCTTAAACTGTATTCCCACACCTTTTTGAGTGAGTGGTGTGTTCGGGTGTTGACAATGTTTTCATTTTGATAAGTACCATAGTAATTCCATGGAATATTGAGCTACTTTAATTTTCTACTTTAAGATTCTACTCAAATATGCTGCAAATTGGTATGTTCCCCAGGGAGAAAGAAAAAAAATGAAATTCTCTTTCAGAAGTTTTAAAAAGAATATTAGGAAAAGACTTCTTTGAACTAAAAGAAAACCTCAAAACCTAGTTAACCAATTTATGAATCAAAGAAACAATAAAATTAACTAAATACATGTGGAATTAATAGTAAAAAGGAAAGTCTCTTTAAGAATTGAAATAGAAATCAGGAAGATGAGGTCACTATTTCATTCTCCTTATACATACCACTATAAGTAGTCAGAGTAGGTACCAGGCAAGGAGACACTTGAAGTGGATGATTATTCAAGTTATCTCCCAAAGAGCCCAATAAAACATGAAATAAACACAATTAACTGTAACATTATTTTGGGGGTTTTTGTATTTTATCTTTTTTATATACTTATAATTTTTTAATGCCTAGTGATTCTTTTTATTTCAAATCTGAAAAAGTGATTCTCTGTTATCAAAGGGCTAAAAGATGCAAACACTGCAGTCCAATGAAAGGAATATGTTCTTTGCCACAGTGTGAAATATTAGACTTCAGGTCATCAGCATGACATCTTTTATTAGGATTGAATGTAGAAGTGTGAGATAATACAGGAGTCCCCTCGAGAGAAGCGAGTTGTGATTATTCTCTCTGAGAATTAGGCAGTTGTTCATCTTAAAATACTGTTCACGTTTAATGTCAACAAGACTTTATTAGGTCTGCCCTTGCTACCAGAGAAATGCTGCTACTGCTAAGGGTTTCTACATGGTTTTTTTGTTATAGACCCAAGTTTTCTGGCTTAATTTGTCCTAAAGTCATTTTAGGTTACAAATGGAATCCACTCTCATTGTACACAAGTTGTCAGTTCAGGTAAAATGAATTCTACGAACCATACATAGCTCTTAAAGAGTATAGTATGGTCTTACACATGGAGGAAATCGACAGAAATTCCATTTTAAAACATTATTAAGTGGCTCACTTAAAATGACTGGTGCCATGGCAATGTTATTTTTTCCTTTCCAGCACTAACTGTGCCTATAAGTCAGAAGTTTTGTGGTCTGCTCCATAACTCTGGAGCTACACACAAGCTTTGAGATTTACTCACAGAAAGAACACCATGAAGTGAGAGGGTGATGTGAATATAAAAAAAAAATGATTTTTTTTGAATACTTTGGACACTCTTTGATTAGGGGAAAAAATCCTTACGTCTCATTAATTTTTATTACAATTTGTGAAATTTAAGCATACAGCACTTGTCCAAATGCTAACATTTGAGCCAAGAGAAAACATTCATTTCCAGTCATGGGTTTTAGCAGACACCTAGATTTCTCATAGATTGGTGTTGCATACCTCTGAATTGACTGAGCTCTTGATTTAGTCAACTCAATGCAATTAAGTCTACTTTTCTCATCAGTCAGCCATAGCAATTCTAGTTCATGCCTGCTAATTGACAAAAACACCATAATACTTTTTTCTGTATAGCTGGATAATTAAGTCCAATTCAATGCAAAAAAAGCACAGAAAAGAAAAGAATAAAATAATCAAGCATACTGGCCTATCTGTGAGAGATAGAATGGCAGAGTAGATACAAAAGTGTTCTCAGAAACTGGAAGACCTCAGATCAAGTCCTACCTCTAAGACTTATTGATTGTAGGACCCTGGGCAATTTACTTAACCTCTCTGTGTTCCTAGGCAACATTATTTAACTATAAATTGAAGATTAGGTGACTATGATTGGTAGAGTTTCTTCCTTGAAAGTTCCCTATAATTAGTAGTGTGCTATAAAAAAATCACAAGCAAGATGACTTCAGAAAGGCCTGGAAAGACTTGTATGAACTGATACACAGTGAAGTGAGCAGAATCAAGAGAACATTGTGCAGACAGCAATATATTTTTGTTTGTTTGTTTGTTTGTTTGTTTTTGTGGGGCAATGGGGGTTAAGTGACTTGCCCAGGGTCACACAGCTAGTAAGTGTCAAGTGTCTGAGGCTGGATTTGAACTCAGGTACTCCTGAATTCAGGGCCAGTGCTCTATCCACTGCGCCACCTAGCTGCCCCAGCAATATATTTTTTTAATTTAACCATTTAAAATTCATTAAAATACTATTTTAAATATACAAAGATTTTATTTTCCATTAAATACAAGAAAGAAGACCCAAGAAAGTGAGTGACTGTCCTAGAGTCCCTCAGAGAATGGGAGGAGTCTTAACCACACCCTAAGAAAAAACAAAATATAGGGGTGAACAAAGAGAGGATAGGGAAAGGGAGAGAGACAGTGGGAGGGAAGGTAGTTCAATCCAAGAATAGAGCAGAGTCCTGGGAGTAGCTCACAGGGCAGAGCCCTGCTAGAAGGGTCTAGCGGGCAATATTTTTTTAAAAGAAGAACTGTGAATAACAACTGTTCTTAGCAATACAATGATCCAAGGCAATCCCAAAGGACTAATGATGAAACATACTATCCACCTCCAAAGAAAGAAATGATATCTATGGGACACAGACTTAAGCATGCTGTCTTTTACTTTCTTTTATTTTTTTTCCTTTTATTAATTTTCTTCTACAAAAAGACTAATGATGCAATGTTTTGCATAATTGCACATTTCTGATTGCTTACTGCCTCACAGAGGGGGCAGGGGAGGGAGGGAAGAAGGTATAGAATTTGGAACTCAAAACTATAAATAAAAAATGTTTATTTTATTATATTTTATTTTGCAGGGCAAGTGACTTTCCCAGGGTCACACAGCTAGTAAGTGTCTGAGGCCAGATTTGAACTCAGGTACTCTTGAATCCAGGGCTGGTGCTTTATCCACTGCACCACCTAGCTGCCCCCTGTTTATTTTTTAAAAAAGAAAGTTCCCTATAGCAATAAAATCACACGTTTGTTCCAAAAGTACCTAGGTATCATGGTGCCTAGAACCATGACTGACACAGAGGAAGCACACACATGATAAATATTTGCTTATAAAAGTATAATTTGATGTATTAAACATACTGAAAATTTTTCTTCCTCTTTCTTACTTCCATTCCCCTCCAACTCCCTCTCTTCCTCCTCCTCCTTTGTCTTCTTTTTCTTCCTCCTCTCTATTGTCCTCTTATTCTCCTAGCTCTCCTTAACTACCAACTCCCCCTTTGCATCTTCATCCTTCACTTTTTGCTGCCCCTGCTCCTCTTCTTCCTCTTCCTCTCCTCCCTCCATCTCCTCCCCCTTTGTTTTAGGAATACTAAAGTACTACTAGAGTTACTCTTCGGATTATAATTTACATCACTATATAACCAGGGCCCATCTTTTTGAAAGGCACATATATGTTCGTAATGACATCAACACACACACAACATCATTAGTACATCTTTCCACTAAATTTCTAGTAACTTTTATTCTTCTAATATTTAACAGGTCTATTATTTATTGCCAGTCATATTTTACCAGGAGAACACTGGTGCTCAAGACCTAGGTGTGAGCACTCTGATGTAGTACAATGTATTTTTATGAGGTTCCAATGAGATGATATGTAAAAACTCTTTGTAAACTTAAAGTGCCTAATAAATGGAATTTATTAGGTTTGCTTTTATTATTTCAGTGAACTGAATCACTGATACATTGCATTCTATATAGTCTGAGTGATATATATTTTCATCCATAGTCTTAATTATGTGGAAGATTAAATAAGTATCTTTCACTTACAAATGTATTCCATTAAGTTTTGAAGTGTCTCTGGGTTCAATTAAATTACTGTAGTATTTTTTGTGAATAAACGTATTAAGAAAACATCACTAGCAGTTGAGAATATCTCTTTTATTCAGACTCTAGCGACCATTCCAAGATATTTTTAAATATTTAATTTAAGCATATGTCCCTTTGGTGTCTATACTCTTCAAATGGTTAGACAAGATGTTGTCTGTAGTTGATAGTTGTATTTACCATGATGTTTTGTTTATTTGTTTGTTTTGAACAGTAAGTGACATTTGTATAATGCCTTTAGATTTTCAAATTCCTATCTATACACCATCTTGATTGAGCCTCAAAACAATCCTGTGCAGCACAAAAATATTATTATCCTTAATTTTCAGATGATTAACACAAGTCTAGGATGACAAAACAAATAAACAAAGAAATTCAGATAAAGAAATTAAGGCACAGAGATGTAAATTGACTTCTACATGGCCACATAGCTACAAAATGTTAGAAGAATGAAAGTATTTGATTCTTGAACCAATACCGTTTATATAGGTAAAGAGATATTATTGTGCCTATGATTCAGATCAGGAAGCTGAGGTTCAGAGAGATATAAATGAATTGTCCAGAGTTACACAACATTGCGGGGTGGGGAATATGAATCCAGATCTTCCTGACTCTTAGGGTAACATTCTATACAGTACACCAAAGTACCTTTGGTGATTAACTTCCATTTTTAGTGTTGGTTGTACATAAAAAAGTGACTTCCAAAGGCAATAATAGACTTCAGACTTAAGGGAGAGAGACTATACTGCATATTTTTGAAGGACTGATAAGAAAGTTTCCAATAAGTGTTAGGCTGATTCCATGTCATGACATGGAGGTGACCCTGGGTTTTTGAAAGTTATTCCAGTGATACAAGCTCTGGAAAATACTACAAAGCTGGAAACATTCTGCATATGATCCAGCAGCAGACTGTGCCTATCTCCAGAGCACAAGCTCAACTATATTCAGACGATCTTATCACCAGAAAATTGGCCACCAGGTTATAAATTAGTTTGGCTACAGCAAATCATGACATTTTTTTCTTCATCACTTCACATTACATTTGTAATCTATATCAGAGGGAGAAGTACTCATAGCAATGAAATCATGCTTATTTTAATGTACTGAAATATAATAAATAACACCTCTGAAGCAGGATGAAATTCATAGATAGCTAGCATAATTGAAACCTATATCATTCTAAAGTGAAAAGATATGATCAAAATTGTTTCACATTCTAAAACTGTTGACCTTTATACTTATGCAAGAACTCTTTATTGAAATAAAAAAAAACAAAAGAAAAAGAAAATCATAGCACTCCAATCTGAATGTTTAAAGTACAAAGTTGTATGCTACCATTCTCTTTTGAAAGTCACATTGTTGTACAAGAAGTCAATAGTTTTCCATTATATCTTCCACAAGTTCTAGTCAATAGCATATATCTAAAATAGAACCTGTCTTAATTGTTCATTTCAGAGACTAACACATAAAATACCCAGCAGAGAGTCATTAACTGTAAGATGAATAAAATATCTCCAATGTTTACCATTTTATAGTAACTTTCTTAGGACAGGTGAATGAATAAAAGATGATTTGGTGTCTAGGTTTCATTATAAGCTATAGACTTATTTCCCCTCTCTTCTGATGACTGAAGAAAATGTTTTCAGAACTCAAAAGCATGTGAATTAAAGACAGAGTGACAATTCCATTAGGAATTTTCCACTTCTAGTTTCATTGTAAAACCTCAAGGGCAAAATGGCTTGTTTTAAAACATAAGAAAAGTTTCCCTTTGTTGTTGTTGTTGTTGTTTAAAATTTAGGAAAAAAACAAAGTATCCTCTGATAATAGAAAAGAATGCATGATGTCATAGAAGATGGAAGACAGCAGATATTTTAAGGATCATTAATGAATAATCCAATATTGTAATATAATATAAATAAGAGCATAGCATCAAGAAAAAGAAAGCTGTAAATCTCCTATTATGCCAGTCAGAAAGTATACTAAAACAATGTGTTACCATAGTAATGAAAAGGATCAAAACTATTCCATATGGAAATTCATTGAAGGAATTAGTTATTTTAGTCCAAATAGTAGAAAACTTGGGGAAGGAGAATGGAAGCTTTAGTTGTTTGAAGGGTTCTATGATGAAATAAAAATTATGCTACTTTTTCTACTTAGTTTAACTGAGACTGATAGTGAATATTTTAAGGAAGCAGATTTGACCTCAGTGTACCAAAAAGCTCCATAACAAATAAAGCTCTCAAAAATGCAATGGGTTGGCTTCAGAAATATTCAGTTCCATGTCCTAGAAGAAGTGTTTAATCAGAGGTTGAATTACTACAAGAGAGAAAAGTTGTAGAGCATATTTATGGTTGATGAAAAGATTGGCCTAGATAGCATCTGATGTCTCTGTGAACAAATATACACTATGATTTTAGGATATTCAATTCCCTACTCAAATAAACCAGTCAACACATACTTATTACATTTATTCAACATGTACTATGTGTCAAGTACTTTGCAAAGTGCTGGGGATACCAATATAATGAATGAAGTAATATCTACTCATAATGAGCTTATGTTCTCACTGAATAGATGCAAAGGTCAGAAACCAATGCTTGAAAGTTATTATCTCTTCTTACTGATCAGTAAATGATAGGAGGGAAAAATCATGAATCAGCACTTCCACCCTCATGTTACTCTGAGCTCACTGATAGAAGAATAACAGGAATCAAAATAAATGCCCATGTTTTGAACCTTTTTGGCTACACAGACATGTTTGGAATATCATGTTCTGTTTTTTTTTTAGTTTTATTTGCAATAGCACTTCCTCAGAGATGAACAGCTCAGATGAAGGGAAAATTGGCAGAAACATGTTTCTTTAGTTAATTGCAATGAGTTTCCAATTAAAAATAACTACAATAACAACTTTCACCTTTCTCTGCACAGTCCAATTTGTGATACATTTGTTTTGTCTCACTTTATGTCTCTACCTATAGATTAATATGATTTAGGGTAGGATTTAAGTGATTCAATAAACTTCCTTCAGTAGTTGATGCCTGAATAAACCTAATGATAATAATAATAATAATAATATAATTAAATGGGCTTTAATTTTAATAAGACACAAACACCAGTTGGAATCAAATTTGTATATCTTGGTGGAAATTGTCATAAATGTGTATGCTTATTTGTATATACATACTTATTTAATATTGCAGCTAGGTGGTACAGTGGATAGAGCATTGGACCTGCAATGACAAAGACAAGAATTTAAATATAACCCCAGATACTTCCTGGGTATTTAACCCTGCACAAGTCACTTGACCTTTATTTATCTCAGTTCCTCAACTATAAAATGAGGATGGGTATAGTTTATAACAATAACCTCACAGAGTTATTATTATGATCAGATGAGATAATATTTTTAAAATGCTTAACACAGTGCCTGATACTTGCTATATAAATGCTTATTACCTTTCTCTCCTATTCTAATGCATTTCTCTCTCTCTCTCTCTCTCTCTCTCTCTCTCTCTCTCTCTCTCTCTCTCTCTCTCTCTCTCTCTGTATGTCTCTGTGTGTGTCTTTCTCTGTGTCTGTGTGTCTCTCTGTCTCTTTCTGTCTCTGGCTCTCTCCTCTCTGTCTCTGTCTCTCTGTCTTTGTCTCTCTCTGTCTCTCTCCTCTTTCTCTCTCTCTCTCTCTCTCTCTCTCTCTCTCTCTCTCTCTCTCTGTCTCTCTCTGTCTCTCTCTCTGTCTGTCTCACTCTCTCTCTCTCTCCTCTTTCTCTCTCTCTCTCTTTCTCTCCTTGAAAAAAAATTTTCTTCTTGAAGACAAAGTTTTTTAAAGGTGAAACTTCTCCATTTCTGTCTGATCTCTTCATAAAGAACCCACTATCTGATTATGAGAAACTAGAATTTTATATAATAAAAATCAAGTTATAAAAACACATACACAGAGTACAGCAAGGTACCTAATTTAAATTTAAACACTTGGCAAGTCCCAAAGGTACAATCAAGTTGACAGATACTTCAGATGTTTCATGGTCTGCTCAGTTTCTTTCCTCTACTTGTTCAGATAAAGCACTTTTCAAATAGTTGATAACAGCTTTTCCACAATGTCCAACATTTTCCTCCATTTATCAACAACGTTGAGTCATTAGGAACTCTCATGGTAGCAAATCTTTGTAGATACTGTGGAATGAACCTAGTTTCTATTGGGTTATTTGAAAAAAAAATAAACTGAGCTAACATGACAGTTTAAATAGTTTTAGAATTACATATACTCTGGGGCAGCTAGGTGGCACAGTGGATAAAGCGCCAGCCCTAGATTCAGGAGGACCTGAGTTCAAATCTGACCTCAAACACTTGACACTTACTAGCTGTGTGACCCTGGGCATGTCACCTAACCATCACTGCCCTGCCCCCCCCCAAAAAGAATTATATATACTCTGGTATTTACTAGATAGATTCTCTTATTTGACATGAATATTTCACCATATATATCAGCAAATATTCAAGAAATACCAGAATACCATTAGAATATTTTTTTGTATTTTTAGTTTCAATTCTAAATTCTCTCCCTCCCTTCAACAGTACTGCAACCCTTTGAGAAGGTAAGAGATAGAATGCCAATTATGGATATGACATCATGCAAAACATGTTTCCACATTAGCCATGCTATACAAAAAAAGTGGAAACATAAACTTTAATCTGCATGAAGAGTTTATCAGTTCTCTCTCTGAAAGTGGATAGCATTTTTCATCATGAGTCCATTGAAATTGCCATTGGTCATTGTATTGATTAAAGTAGGTAAGTCTTTCATAATTGGTTTTGGTTAAAATCAATAATGCTTTCCTATTAACTGAAATGACACCCTCTGAAGTTTTGTACAAAAGATCATGCTGTTTGAATGCTGTGACACTAAACCAAAAAGAGCAGATACAATATTTCCTTTGTTTCAAGAATCTGTGATTTACTTTCTGTAGATTTTCCCTCCACCAATACTTACCATAAAAAATTATATTCATGAGTTGCTGTTCCTAAAGAAAATCATCACTGGATGATGAACATTCTGGTAAAAGTTTTCCTCCAAACTTAGTTTTTGTCTGATGTCTGATAGCTAATGTCTTGGCACTATACTCTAACCCTTTCAACTTTGATGGAAACTGCCAAAACTTGTGCTCCACTGATAAAGCATATGAGAACACAGCTCTATGCTATGAACTGTGGTAGAATTTTAGCACATGAAGAGCTAATTTTATTAAAGTATTGGACTTGAAATATGAATGTTTCACTATGCTTTAGGCAGACCATTATCAACATAATTAAGTTAAACTTTGAGTGCCAGACTTTTACAGAACATTATTAAGCTGGAAACATATTCCAAGGAGGGGTAACAGGGGGGAAAATGAGGGAGGGGATTGTGGATAGCTCAAGAGGCTAGTGTTTAGATATTATATTGGTTTTCATCCTTCTCTATTATTTTCCTACCACTTATTAGAAAAATCTTCTAAATTGATGATTATTATGTCTTTAGCCACACCAGAGAAGTGAAAAAACTATGCACCACTACATCATGAAAGCAAAGTTTCTTGAACGATCTACATACAACCCTACTTGTTATTGTTTGGTTGTTGCCTGTCCTTCATTCTGAAGGAGCACCATGACATCCAAAGTGATGTCATGACATGCAGTGAATTGGATTTAAATGAGGGAGGGCTGCGCAAAGTCACCAATCTCACTCTTTCCTCCATGAGCCATCTGGGTCCAGTGGCAAGATATACATCAGGACTACTGGAGGTGGTCCCAGATGTTTGAGGAAATCAGGGTTAAGTGACTTTCCCAGGGTCACACTGCTAGTAAGTGTCCGTGTCTGAGAGCATATTTGAAACATAAGGTCTTCCTGATTCCAGCGTTCTATCTACTCTGCTACTATGCTACTGGTACAACTACTTGATCGTGATCCCTAAGAGACCTTAGGGCTCAGATCATGGTGTTATTTTTACTACATTGTATGTGGTAATAAAAAGTTACAGTCTTATCTAAGCCTATAGTGTGTCCACGCCAGCTACCAATACAACAAGAAAAGCAGTAACATCCTTTGATTCATTCACAATGTAGCAAAACTGCGCTTTCTGAACCCTGCAGACTATAACCCTAATGTGTATCTTTGGCATATTATCAGCTGTCCCATTTCACACATTACAGTTTGAAAGTCCTAAGGCAGTAATTGGCTAAATCAAGGACAGATGGACTCCAGGTTGGACTGCCATTAGTATCTTACCCAAGACCTTTGGCTGAGGACTATTAGGCTACTTATCTCTATTTACACAGAGTTAAGGACTCACCATTCATCCAGATTGCTATTATCTATACCAGGGCTTCTTAAACTTGTCCACTCATGACACCTTTTCCAACCGAGAAATGGTTATCCCCTGAGAAATGTTTACATGACCTCAGGTATACAGGTATATAAAATCAATATACATAACCTTTTACTATTGCCAAATTTTTCAAGATCCCCACATTCAGTTACATGACCCCATGTGGTCACATCCCACAGGTTAAGATTTTATCTATATTACCACAATTTTTTATTAGGAGATTGTGATAATTGTGCAGAGGTCCTTGGATGACTTTGAAAATATGGAGGATATAAAAGGAGGAAAAACAGGGTGTTAAACATTGTATAGCAGGCAAAGCTATTTTAACAACACAAGTAGAGCATTATATTTGTACATCTATATAATGATGTTATATATATGAATCCATCTGGAATTTTTACTACAAGTATATTTTTATCTTTGAATCTATCCAATAGGGACCAAACTGGTCAGTTTAAAACATACATTTATGGAGTATTAATGAACACTATATTTCACCTAATAGTAATAAGGATATCTCTGAAGAATCCTTTTCAATGGCTACAAGAACAGGACTTAAGAAGCCCAAGTTACAAATATCTTCTCTAAGAATTAGTAGAAAGCATACAAAGAAAAGGGACTTAAACTAAGATACCAGGAAATACAGAGAAAGAGGATTACAACATTCCTTATGCCTGTTCTGTGGTTTCTAGAATTTAGTTCAGCACTTATTTTAACTCCTAAGAGGTTTTTGTATGGTAAAATTTCATATGTTAAAGCAGTTTTGGACTGTGTGGTGGTTTTTTATAAACATGGCAAATGTACACAAAATTGGCAGGCAGGATTCCATCTGATTAATGCACAAGCACTGTAAATCCTGAGTTTCAGGGGAAAATATTTTATCATGATTTTTAGAAGCAAATAATATTAACTTTTACATTCATGAAGAATTAATTGAAGTTATTGTTAGTAAATAGAAATATGATTTTATTTGAACTGTGGGATGAGTTAAGACCGTCATTAGAAAGCTACCCTATTGATTTACCCAACAAGTATTCCAAACCATTGCAAAAGAGGCATAGAAAAGCTAGGAAGAAAAGAATTGTGAAGAAAACACATGGTGTCCAAATTATAGAACTTGAAACAAATGATGAAAATAACAGTGAATTGTATTTTTATTATAAAAAAAGATTAACTTCCTAACAAAGCTGACTGAAAAATGGAATATATTGCTTCACCTTTCTATTGCTGAAAAATATCCAACTAGAAGGCATGTAGCTATTTATTTGTCTAGGGTGCCATGGACGAGGATGAGTATTTTAAGCAAGGGTGGAACTGGATAACTTCTGGAAGGTTATACCTTATTGAAGAGAAACAGGATGTACAATAATGAACACAGGAACATCATTATATATTAGATATATTCCCAAGGAAATCAATGAAACAGAGAGAAGAAAAAATGTTGAAGGCTGGGAAAAAAGATATAAAAGCCAACTCAAGAGTGAAAAGAATTATGAGAATATATTGCAGAACATTCGTATATAAAGAAGATATTACTTCATTTAAATACACATACATCTTAGGAAAATAATATGCATAATGAAAGCTCAGTTTCTTATAGAACCTCATTTTAAAAATTTTACTTATTTATTATGATCAACATACATTAATATTCCAATATGTGAGTGCAAACAGACGCGCTCAAAACTTATTTGTCTAGCACTCTCCTTATTGGTGAGATTAATTATCAGTGGTCTGCTTTCACCATCAAGAGAGAAGATATATGATTTCATTTTTTCTTCTGAGAGAAGTCTCTGAAAAGATTTTAGAAAGAAGCAGATGCGTAGGAGGTGAGCAACTATGCCCAGCTTGCTAAGCCAGAAACTTCAACTTTGTGGATTTCCCCTGAGGTGATCTAGGGCTGTGTTCTCTCAGTCTCTGTCTGTCTCTGTGTCTCTCTTTCTCTTCTCTTGCTGTTTGGTCTCTCTGTATCAATCTCTTCATTTCTCTCTGTGTCTCTCTATTTGTCTGTCTCTGTCTCTTATTCACTCTGTGTATTGTATGGTATAGTTTTCACTTGTGTAATTCTTCAATTTTGTTTGTCATAGCAGAGAATAAAAGGGGTTTATTTGATTTTTGCTATCATTATGTGTGGTCTTCATGTGACTAGAATTTCATGGAAGAGAGTCAAGCCTCGGGTATAAGGCTTGAGCACTCTGTTAAGAGTTAGGAATCAAGAGTGAAGCCTTTAATATAAAAAATATTTCCCTAGATTAAGAATATTTAGAGAGGCAGATAGATATAATTCTAGCCTGATATCCTTTTTCAGACACAGAGCATTGTGGCTAGCTTCTGCACCAATCTCCTATTTCACCACCTGGCAGAAATTAAAGTCACCCTTGGAGAAGGGTAAATAGAGGATACTCTAGCTCTATCTATCCATGCCTCCTGAGATCTGGGCCATTTCCAGTCATCCTGATGTAATATATTGCCACCTGGACCCAGATGGCTCTGGAGGAGAGAGTGCTGTTGGTGGCTTTGCACTGCCCTCCCTCACTTAAATCCAATTCAGCACAAATCATGACATCACCCTCTGGATGTCATGGGTCTTCTTTGAGAATGAAGGACAAACAACAACAGATCTTAGTTATAGACTCAGCCAAGAAGACACACAAAATCTATATGAAAAACCAAAGAAAACACACACACACAGCTTTTATAAAGAACAAAGGATGGTATATGAAACTGTAAATCTCCAACTTATTCCTTTTTTAAAAGGATTTGATAAATTAAAGTATATTTCAAAGATGTCTTTTTCTTTGTCTTCTGAATCACCTTTTGTTCCTAATATGCATTCTTTTAAAAGCTTCACACACCCCTCTCCCTTTATCATCATCATCACCATCCATCGTCTCATGCCCACAACCACCACTACCACACCACTAACGCCCACTCTCTTTCCTGTCAAATTCCTTACCCCTCCCAATTAAATAAATTTCCATAAAAAAAAAGTATAGTGAAAGAAAACTAATTGCTTAACCCTTTCTGAAAACCATACTGTATTTTGTACCTCTATTCCAGAGGACTAATCACAAAACATATTTGACTCCTGATAGAGCTTCATGAGTGGCTTCTCATAGTCAGTGAAAATTTCAAGCCTTTCCAAGTAAATTTTCCTTATAATAGTGTAACCATTTTATAAATTGTTCATCCCTTTGTATCAGCTCCATGAAGACTTCTCAGATTTCCTTGAATACAACTTTTTTTTTTCATTTTTTACAATGCAAAAATAGCTCACTACAACCATATAAGGCCTTTTGTTGAGCTATTCCTCAAATGATTGTCAATCCCATGAGGTAAGAGGAATATCTAAGGAAGTCTGCTGATATGTGGGCTGTCCCTAAGGAATTATGCCACCCAGGTTAAACCAGTTTGTTTTGCATTGTTGTGGTTTGTTGTTGTTGTTGTTGTTTTCCTCTCAAAATATATTGAAGTTGTCATTTAGAATTGTTTGGCTCAGGAAATCAGGGTGTTCAAATAGTTCCTTGGTTATCTGAGCAGAAAAGTACATCAAGAAGAAGTCAGGGCTCCCTCCTTAGGCTTTAGACCAACATACTCCCATGTCAGAAGGAGGGCTGCACGTCTGAATATATAGGTAAAGATAGAGAGATACAGACAGAGATGGATAGATAGAGTCTGAATATAGTATATAGTCCTTATATAGTATGTCTTAATGTGTGTCTATGTGTTTGTATGTGTGTTCATGTGTGTGTCTGTGTCTCTGTGTATTCAGAATAGATAGGAAGAAGACCCTGAGAAAACAAACAAGGCCTGAATATCATGTATATTGAAGAGGCCAGGCCCTGATGTTTTCTTAGGATCCTGCTCCTAATGTCATTATCCTTATATACACACATACACACATGTGCATATGTGTATATGTATGTGTGAATATATGTATATGTGTACATAGTCTATAATTTCTAGTTTGCTCTTTTAAGACTTTACATTGCAAAGAAAGTGCCTCCTGTATTAATTAGAATGGATTTCCTCCACCCTCAGGATTTTCCTCTATTAATGAAATCAGTTTGTTTTTTTCCTAGTCCCCAAGTGAGCAGATATATGAGCTAAAAATTTAAAATAATCTTAAGAAATTACTGAAACTTCAGAAAAAAAAGATGACAGGGCAACTATGTAGAATCCATAGCTACCTGCCTTTTTGATTTGTTACACTATAGATGCTCAAATAAATATTTACATTGTTATATAATCTTTGATCTTAAACTGGACAACAAATTCATTTATTTTGAATGAAAATATAGATGATCAAATCATATACATAGAAATGTTAGATATAATAGGAAAAAAATTAAACAAGCACAAATCTTATCTTGAAATGGCATAAATGAATTCAACAAACTTTTCATACTTGTCTACTGTGTACATGCTGAGACTTCTAAAAATACACAATTTATATATAAACTAAAAGGGAAAAAAAGGAAAAAAAGAAGTATTTTGGCCTAATTAAAGTTTTTCCCCCAAAACTATGAAAGTATTATTTGTTGTTGTTTTTTTTTTTCATTTTTTTTCCAAGTCTGAGTCTTTATGACCCTGTAGTCAATAGCTCACCAAGATCTCCTGTCTTCCACAATGTAGAGAAGTCTGTCCAAGCTTTTGTTCATTACTTCCATGACACTATCTATCCATCTCATTCTTTGACATCCTATTTTACTTTTGCCTTCAGTCTTTTCCAGCATTAGGGTGTTTTCCAATGAGTCCCATCTTCTAAGTATATGGTCAAAATATCTCAGTTTCATCTTCAGTATTTGATATTACAATGAATAGTCTGAATTAATTTCTTTAATTATGGACTGATTTAATATCCTTGCTGTCCAAGGGACTCTCAAAGATCTTCTCAAGATCCACAATTTGAAAGCATCAATACTGCAGTGATCAACTTAACTTACAATCCACCTCTCACAGCCATACATTGCTACCAGAAAAACCATGGATTTGACTGTGTGGACCTTTATTGGCAAGGTTCTCTGCTTTTTCATTTACTGTCTAGATTTGCTAAAGCTTTCCCTTCCAAGAAGCATCTTTTAATTTCACAATTATAGTTGTTTCTTATCATCTTTCAGCCCACGAATAAAAAAAAAAAATCTGATGCTGCTTCTGTTTCTCTTCCCTCTATTTGGTAGGAAGTGATGGGACCAAATGTCATGACCTTAGGTTTCTTGAGGTGTTTGTTTTATTTTAAGCTTCAAAAGCCAGCTCTTACACTCTCCTCTTTTGCACTTATTGAGAGATTTCTTAATTCTTCATTTTATGCTACCAGAGTAGTATCATCTGCATATCTGAGATTATTGATTTTACTCCTGGCAACCTAAATTCCAGCTTTTGATTCATACAGTCTGGCATCTCAGATGATGTACTTTGCATAAAAGTTAAATACATAAGGTGACAATATATAGCCTTCTCATACTTCCAATCTCAAACCAATCAGTTACTCCATGTTTGGTTCTAATTGTAGCTTATTGGCAGGTATAAAGTTTCTTCAGGAGATCAGTTAGATGATCTGGTACTGTCATCTCTTTGAGTACTTTCTAATTTTGGTGTGACCTACATAGACAAAGGTTTTAATATAGTCAATGAAGCAGAAATATATGTTGTTGGTTTTTTCCTGGAACTTCCTTGTGTTTTCCATAATCCAGCAATTCTTGGCAATTTGGTCTCCAGTTCCTCTGCCTTTTCAAAACCCATCCTGCTTTGATAATTCTTAAATCACATGCCTAGCTTGCAGAATCTTAAGGGATAACCTTACTGGAATATGAAATTAGTTCAGTAATTTGAATATTCTTTGTCATTGCCCTTCTTTAGGAATGGGATGTAAACTTATTTTTTTTTCCATTTCATTGGCCAATGTTGAGTTTTCCAAATTTGCTGGCATATTAATTGAAACATTTTAACAGCATCATCTTTTAGGGTTCAGCTGGAATTCTGTCACTTCCACTATCTTTTTTGTTAGCAATACATCTTAAGATACAATTCATTTATGATATTATACCTTAATGGAAATAGACATTTTAGGAATTACTTTAAAATAAGACTTCATTGTTTCAAATTAAAATTTAAAATGTATAGTAAAAATCACATTGCTTCTTCATATATCACTGAGTGGAAATCTTAACAATACTGAACATACCCACCAAGAGGCTAAGATGCTTGCATAGGCACACAAACATAGAGCATTATAAACTATTGATATGTTACTTAAATGAATTGAGATGGTGAATATAATGTATCTGGGATAGCTGGTTCCTAAAGTTCTTTTTGATTTCTCATCTACAGTTCTTGTAAATTATTTTTTTTAAATCTCAGATCTGGATTTCAGGTTATAGAGTCATACCAGGTCATACTTTTTAAATAAACAAAGTGCTTATATGTCATTATTAATAATCTGTGGGAGCATATTTGAAAATCAAGGAAGCAAAGGAAAAGTACTAGGAAGAGAAGGTTCATATGAAAAGAGAAATGTATTTTGAGAAAATTAAAAGAATTTAATGCAGTATAATAAGAAAGACAAGGTGACTAAGCTTCTGGATTTCCTCTAGTAATAATGTTCCTAAAGTTTTACGGTAATCAATGCAGTGAACTACTATTTATCACCTAGCCTCATGCCATGAAATAGAACTTTTTGGGTTTTTTTAATCATAATGAATGTATAGCTACTAAGTAGTATTTGCACATTAACACAATATCCATATACCATTTTCTCAATAAAAGACACTTGGCCATGTGTGATTGTCCATACCTATAATTCCTCCTAATAGGTTCTAAATTGTAGTAGGGCTCAAGCCAATATGGTGCTCTCAGTAAGTATAGCTCCAATATGGTTACCTCCAATGATTTGTGGGCCACTAGGATGCCTAAGTATAACTAAACCATCTCCTTTGGAAATGGAATAATTTTCCACAGGTCCTTTGTCTGTCAGTGATGAAACCTACCAAACTATTATCTGCTTCACATGCAGCTTAGATGAAATAAGGAGCAAAGTCTCAACAAACAAGGCACTGGGGTAATGTTTTCCAGAGAGAGAAACAAAAACAAAAGCAAGAAAAAAAAACAAGAAAAAAAAGGTTTCTATATGTATACTGTCAACTAAGTAGTAAGAACTTTATTCCACCCAAGTTAGTGAAAAGCCTTAAAATCATACCATATAAGTTTGGCTAAAGGACTGGGGTAGCTTTACTTGGGTAAAATAGACTTTGAGGAAAGGATAAGACTGATAGTGTCTTCAAGTATGTGAAGGTCTGTCATATGGAAAGAGAATATATGTGTTTTCCTTGTATCCAAAGAACAGAATTAGAAGAAATAGAGTAAAGGTATAGAAAGACAGCTTTAAATTAAATTTAAGGGGGGAGAAGAGCCTGTTTCAATAATTAGGGTCATCAAAAAATGAACTAATACCTGAGGAGATAGTGAGAATCTCTTCCTTTCCCCTCACCAAACATAAAAATATTGTCAAGCAAATGCTATATGATGACATTATGATTTATCACAAATGGTATGGGGCTGATTCTGTTTTCAGATATGAATCTCATTAGATGTGCTCATAAATATCTTCTCGTTCTGTGTCTTAGAGAATGAAGATGTATCTTCCTAGATCCTCCACTTAAGGAGAGAGTACAGGACAAACTTTCTTCATTCCCCTACTGGGTACATTCCTGGATTTCTCCAGGATGCCCAAGGAAGCTCTTGATCCTGAAAGATCATTTCAGTCCTGAAACTCCTCCACAGTAGACTCTGTCACTGGGACTCCTCACTTTCTGATTGGAAAGCTGAGACTTCTCCTCCCAGAATCTTCAGTCAAGGAGTGATTCCAGGTCATCCATTTCTTCATTTCCACTCAGTCGCAATTCCCTGGAGTTCTTTCTCAACTCTCCCCCACATACCGCCACCCCAGTTGCTTTTCTCCTTCGTTTTGTATGTTGTCTTCTTCCATTAGATTGTAAATTCTTTGAGGGTAGTGACTTTTTCTTTGCTTTTTTCCATCTCCATTGTTTATCAAAGTGCCTGGCACATAGTAGGTACTTAATAAATATTTATTAACTGACAGACCAAACTCAATGTGCATTCAAAAGCTGATATTCTGTTATTTTCATCCTTGGATTAAATAATCAATTAATAATAAAAATCAAATTAGATATTTTTTCCTGGTTTCTTCATCCTAGAAAATGTCCAGTTTAAGCAACCAAACATATTCCATAATTTATAGTCCTATATAACTAAAGATAGAATTCAATGACCAGCCAGTGGTATTCTACAGAACTGTTTTACTTATGTAATAACCCAAACAACCCTCAAATTCTTCCTAGTAAGTAAGGTGCCAATTGTGATTGTAAAAGATAGAGTTATTCAAGAGATTAAGCCACATTTTCTCCCCTCCACTCTTCCCTCATATCCTGTCTCTTCAAAAGATGGGCAATTTGGTGGTGAAAAGTTACAAAATCTAAAATAGATCTTATTTGGCTTAGGACTGTATTATTTTCCATTGCATAAATGTTAGTGTCATGCCTTTATATTGACATACAGAGTGTCTCAAAAGTCTTAGTGCATTTTAAACATTTATTACACTGCACATGCTCTAAGACTTTTGAAACATACTGTTGTTGATTTGTTAATGCTGTTTGTTTCTACATAGCAGTTGGACAGGGGAGGCAGCCCCTGCTAAAATTGGAGTCAGGAAAAGTATGCAGTACGACACATGTAAATAAAATGTAGGACTGCAAGCCTACTCAGAAAATATTAAGAGCTGGGAGCATTGGAGAGACTTAGCTGAAGTTTAATGGAGAGTCAACTCATTTTTATACACTATGTTATAACTATAAATTGATTGGACACTGTCATTTAGTATCCTTGACCATCTATAAAATGAGGAGTTTGGATGAGATGGCCTTTGAACTCCCTTCTTTCTCTAGACATACAGTGTGACTTACTGAGAAGGTGGAACCCCTTGGGATTATGAGTGACTCTTATCATTGTTTCTATGATCCTGGATTAGGTACCCACTGAATTAGGTGGTAGGACTTGTACGTTAGAAGTTATTTCTGAAAGGATAATTATTCTGACAAATCTACAAGCCTCAGGCAAGGAAAGAATACTAACAGATTGCTTGTGTCTGAAGGGACACATCTGAATGTTAAATCAGCCTCAAGTAGGTGAATACAATGAGGAGGAAGATGATACAGGAAAGTCTGTGACAGGAACAACTTGACAATCCTATTTGTTTTCCTTCTTTTGAAAGTAGAAAACTCAAGTTCATTGACAAGATGTCTGCAAATCATACAACTGAGGTAATATGCAGTTAACGACAAACATTATCTACTCTAAATCTTTACCAAGGACTAAATAGAACTCATATACATTAGACTCAGTAAATCAATGAAACTTAAATGTTCATCTCTAATTCTTAGACATAGACATATGGGGAGAGAATTGAAGGGGTCTTACAAATATCCCTCTCAGCCACAATTTGACTGTTGATAGAGGTGTACAACAGTTGTATGATGAAAAACAATTTACATGGCAAAAGCAAATCTGTTTGTAAATCTCAAAAGAAATGTTTGGGCCAGGAATATTTCTAAGATCTCTCTGCAAATTAGTGGTGATAGTAAGAGATCACACCCAAAACTTTGCATTAAATCCTATTATTCTACTCCATAAATATTATTCCTGATTATGGATATAACTCTGTAAGATTTCTCTCTCTCCAGACTTGAACATCCATCATCTAAAGTGTATCTGGGACTATAACTGCTGAAACACCTAAGGATGATCAAGTTTCAGGATATAGGTTTTAATGTTATGAAAGGTTTTGCATCCTACCCAGCAATGAGATGTTGGTCTATAGTAAAGAGAGATGCACATTGAGATGTGTTTCAGTTTCCTTAGATTCTCAGGTATCACATAGACCCCAGGAATATTAGTGGAAAAGGGAACATCTTGAAGTAAAATAATTTTAGAGGTCAATACCCCGACATCATCCACAGCCTGAGCTCAGTCTAAGCTTGACTCATATTCCTTTAACACTCAGTTATTTGTCTTTAAATAACTTCATTCCCAATTCCAATCCTTCCCACAATGTAAGGTCCCGTGGAACTAATAGAAGTCTTGATTTGTGAAAAGCTACTTCCCTACCCCTGTTTTTGTACCCCCACATTTAAGGATCAAGGTTAGGGGTGGAGTAGGGTACTATGAAAAATATAACAATTTTTTCTCTCTCTCCCTTTATACCTCCCTCCTTCATTAAAGTCTATAAGCCAGGGCAAACCAACTGTGGGGGTGCTCCATCATGTCAGATAGACCACAGAAAGACTGATTAAAAAGCCAAGACTTGTCACAAGTGATTCATTTGGAAGTACAGCCCTTTGAAACCATATTCAAATTAGTCCCCGCAAATACCACCATTGAATACCTGGTAGATAACAGACAAGTAGGGCAATACTGACTAAGGTTGGGTCTTTCTACTCTAACCCTTTAAAGGAAATTATTTTTCAATAGTAGAAAATAAGGTATTTGAAGACATTCCAGCAAAAAGCTCTGCTGAATTACCTAAAAGTTTTGCAAACAAATTACTAAGAATGTTTAGGAAAATTTTGCTTATTTGGTTGTCTTAACAAATAAATTCAACCATTTTTTTAATAGAAGCATTAATTTGATTTAGGACAAATTAATGAAAGTATCTAGGCTATTGTTGAAGGTGAGAGGTGGAAATGGTTTGTTTTTTGTTGTTTTTTTTTGTTTCTTTTGTTTTGTTGTGTTTTGTTGTTTTTTATGGGGCAATGAGGATTATGTGATTTGATCTGGATCACACAGCTAGTAAGTGTCAAGTGTCTGAGGCTGGATTTGAACTCAGGTCCTTCTGAATCCAGGGCCAGTGCTTTATCCACTTTGGCCCTTAGCTGCCCCAAGATCTTTTTTAAGCATAGCTTTAAGGATTAAAAAAATCACCAATCCATGATGTCATATACCTTTTGAATTGCTATTTGAACATTTTTTAATAAAATGTAATATATAAAATTTGCATTCTTCATTCTTAGCTATTTCTTTTCCAATAGCTGGGACTTAAAAGTTAAAGGATGTTGGGTATTTCCACACTGTTTTGGAAGTAGAAATAATCACGTACCTCCTCTAGCATCTAAGAGGTGGTCTATAATCTAATTGGAAATTCTTGCAAAGAATAATTTCCTTTAAAATAATGTTTTGTGGGTTTTTTCCTTTCTCTCAACAGCTGTGAAAGTTAGCAAGAATAGTTTCACTTTATTTTCCTACAATATGTGCTAGAGTGCTAATCAGATCCCACATTTAATTGATAAAATCAGGCTAAAGGAGGAAACTTTGAAAAGAGCAACTTTAAACCCAGTGAACAAATACCCTTAACCTTATAATCAGTGTTTTTAGTGTGTGTGTGTGTGTGCGTGTGTATACATACATGTATATATATATACATGTGTGTATATATCTATATCTATCTATCTATCTATCTATCTATCTATCTATCTATCTATCTATCTATCTATCTATCTATCTATAATGTCTGTATAAAGCTCATGTTCTCCCTGAATCATATTTACTGAGGACTTGTCTTTTGTTTTTTAGGAGGTTAAAAAATAAAGTCTAATGAGCCCTATGGCTGTTGGTATCAAGTGCTTTAGACCATAGTTAATGCATTATTGTTTATTACCCTAGAGACTAAAAAAATCCTTTTTTATTTCCCGTTCTTATAGAACCTTACAGATCAGATTTTGTTGTTGTTTTCAGTGTGTTGTTAAGTGCCTCTTCCCTGAATGCCAAGGTAGATGCTGAGAATACATTTTAGCTCTTGGGATGAGGCCATTTCCTGTAAATGTAGCCACATAACAGTGTGAGGTTTAAAGGTTTATTTCTATTATATTCAAGTGGTTTATATTACACTGGTTAGGTTAAAGACTGAACTGAATAAAGGGTTTGAGGAAGAATTAATTTGTTGACCTTTCCTTTCATGGTATCATAGATTTATTTCCCCAAAGTACTTTAGAACTTATCAAGTCCAAACTGCATTTGGGGAAATTGATGCCCTCAAAAGTTAAGTTAAAGGAAACTTTCCAGCTAGTAAGTATGGTAATAATTGAAATCAGTTCTTCATGAACACAAGTCCAATGCTATATTCACCTGAGTGGGAATCAGTTCAAAATGTAATTGTGAAATGCTTAATAGAAAATAAAAATACAGCCTAGATAATGTTAATTCGTGACTTTCTAGCTCAATATGTAGCCTGTTGGGATTCATTTGTATTTGAATTTGATACATTACTCCTGCCACTTCTAGCTATAGCATTTTGCATAGATGTGCATTAAGGCTTTTGAACACTCAGACTCCCTCATCTTCCATAAAGAAAAAAGGTCTGCTCAGAATAGTGAGTGGAAATATGGA
Organism: Dromiciops gliroides; assembly: GCF_019393635.1. Lineage (NCBI taxonomy): Eukaryota > Metazoa > Chordata > Mammalia > Microbiotheria > Microbiotheriidae > Dromiciops > Dromiciops gliroides. Next base: position 166,617,685 of record NC_057863.1, read on the forward strand.
ACACTCCAAAATCTACTTGTCCCACACTTGGACTTCTTATTTTATCTGCAAGTCAGAGGATCATAGATTTTTTTAGTAGAAAGAGACCTTGCACAGTATTGAATACAACCTTTATTACTTCACACATGAGGAAACTGAGGTAAGAAAGATCAATTGATGACTATTCACAGAGGTAATAAGTGACAAAGTCAAGATGCAAGCCTGTCTTTCCATTTATTATTTGTTTCCACTGTTCCACTCAAGTCTTTGGGTTCATTTTGACTTCTTAATCCCACCCATTTCTGCCTCCTTCTTCCATTACATATACTGTGTGCTAGAGAATGGATGGGATTGATTACTTTGGGTTGCTGGCATCATCTGAATTCAGTAATCATCATTTGTTCCATGGAGCCAAATATAGGAGGGCAGGCAACAGTAATGGGGGAGCCAAATTGTGCCTTCTTCTAGGTGAAGAAGCAGATGGGAAGAGGAAAAGCTAGGACTAGGAGGACTGAGTTTCCAGGAGTTTTGCCAACCCTACCTCATTGCTTCTGGCTTTGAGCTTTACTCGTAGCTATTATTGCCATGAATCTAGATTTTCTTCCCTACTACCAACTCCTCCTCCCCCTTTGCCTGTATAGGATTGTCACCCTGGGAAAGTTGGCAGTCCTAAAGTTGGGCAAGTGATCAGGCTAGCAAAGCAGTTAGCTTTTCTTTTATGTACAGAGATGTTTTTCTCAATGTGCCTGCAAATGGAGGCTTGAGGCCAAAATAAATACTAAATTGCTTTCTAGGCACACAGCATCATTGTCTTTTCCATTAGTAACATCCTCTAGAGAGAAAAAGAAAGAAAAAACAACAACAACAACAGTTCTTCAATAAGAAACCACATTATCACATTACATTGAATATATATATATATATATATATATATATATATATATGATGAATTTGCAATTGCCTATGTTAATAGAGAGGGACAGTTAATTTTAAAAATATATTATTGCTTTTTAAAATACATTGCTGGATTTGAAAATTTGAATTTTAATTCTAAAGAATTATGTTTAGCGTGATCTAAGAAAGGAAATCTTAACTTGAGGTGTGTTAGCTTTTAAAAAAATACATATTTTAGGGGCAGCTAGGTGGTGCAGTGGATAGAACACTGGCCCTGGATTCAGGGTTCAAATCCGGTCTCAGACACTTAACACTTACTAGCTATATGACCCTGGGCAAGTCACTTAACCCCAACTGCCTCACCCCCCAAAATACATATTTTGATAATTGTATTTCAATAATTGTAATTTGATATTATATTTAAACTTTTAGTTTTCTTTATAAACAAATGCATTTTATCTTATTCATTCAAGCACATTACTTTAAGAAGGCCCATAGATTCACCATATTTAAAGAGAACTACATGACCCCAAAATGGTTAAAAATCTCTAGTCTTAGATATCATAGTGGGTGGGGAGAGCACCAGAGTAAGACTTTAAAATTACCCTACTTAATACATCAAGTAAGTAAATCATAATGAATTTTTCCATCATCTTTATGAAAAAAAGATATTTGAAATATATGTACATTTAAGTGTATATGCATAGATATTTGTATATTTATTATATGTATATATTCATAAGGAAAAACTAACATTTATATTGTGCTTACTATGTGCCAGGCATGGTGTGCTAAACATTCTACAAATATTATCTCATTTGATCCTCACAACCACCTGGGAGTTACATGCCATTATTATTCCCATTATTTTTTTCACTTCCCTTCCCTCTTTTTTCTTTTCTTACTTTTTTGTTTTTTTTTGGGTGGGACAATGAGAGGTTAAGTGACTTGCCCAGGGTAACACAGCTAGTAAGTGTCAAGTGTCTGAGGTTCAATTGAACTCAGGTCCTCCTGAATCCAGGGCGGCGCTTTATGCACTGAGCCACCTTAGCTGCCCCTTTCCCTTCCCTCTTAACCCTAGATGCAGCTGAACTGCAAGAAGCACAGCAAGACCCATTTTTCAAATGTTCTTTTCTTTTCTCTCCAATCAATAAAACACACAATTATATTTTCTTCTTTTCTCTTTAATTCTATTTTTTAGTAAACTTCAGCTGTGGTAATTGTGATCTAAAATTAGGGAAAAAATGATCTCATTCAATAATTATGAAAAACAGAATTATAAACACCTACTCCTAAACTGAAAAATGTCAAATTTTAAGACTATTGCTTAGTCATTAGGTAGAGAAGATTGTGTTTTCAAATATTGTTCTCAGAAGGCAAAGCAGTTTAGTGGATCAGTAATAGTCTGTGATACAGAAAGATGTGTTCAATCTCACCTTGAACTTATACTATCTAGCTCAAACCTTCTTAAAACTGTGGGTCACACCCCATGTGGGGTCACATAACTGAATGTTGATTTGAGGTCATGAAAAAATTGGAAAAGTTAAAAGGTTTTGTATACTTATTTTATGTACCTATATACCCAAGGTCACATAAACATTTCTTGGACAAAAAGGAGTCACAAGTGGAAAAAAGTTTCAAGAAGCCCTGGTCTAGCTGACCCAGGATTAAGACACCTAACACTTTTGAGATTACCTTCCATCTTTTCTATATATCTTGTATATATTTAGTTACTTTTAGTTTGTCTATCATTTAAAAATAAGTTACTGAGAGAAAGAACACATCTACCCCCTTTCCTGTAACCTACATACTTAGTAAACTGCCTAAACATTAATTAAGTACTTAATAAAATACTTCCAGGAGGTGGTTCAGTAGGGAATAATTCTATAACCCATATCCTTGCAGGTACCCGTAATAATACCTGTCCCAGCTTGGGGAGGAAGGGTAAGGAAATGCTTCTTTGCATCTACTTCATTAGCTCTGGATATAAGATTTAGAATTCTGTATCCTGAATTGTTCTTCATGGTGAATAAAAGTAACTGTAGTATTATATAAGACTCACAGCTGTGTGGGGGTGGGAGGAAGTGAAGGTCTGCTCTAATATTTCTGGGAAGGAACTTTGGACAAAGTGAGAACTGAATATGGATAGGAATTATGCTAATTAGCCCATGTTGGTGGTCAAATAATTTTTCTCCCTTTAAAGCTTTATAAAATATCTTGCAAGTATTGAGCTCCTGAAGTATTAAAAGATGACAGTAAATCCTAGTCTTTTCAGATATAACCATAAACTGTAACTCAATAAGTAAAGAAGCATATGATTCATAAATAAGAAACATGCATATATGTATAGATGTCTATTATCTATATAGATAGATATGGTGTATTATATATGCATAATAATGTATAAAGTATTATTTCAGGATTTTACTCACTTTGTCTCCCCAATAACACTAATGGGAAACATATGAGTATTTTGGATAGCATTCTTTGTCATGTTTGGAAATCTTACAAAATGTTGGAGGCAGAATCTAAAAGTTTTTAGGATCTTACTTTATTTTTGCCAAAAAAAAATGTAATTTTTTTATTTCTACTGAAAATAAGAATATCAAAAACAAAAACAACCCAGATTTTGGAAAACTCAGCTGGTTTGAACCAAAACTAATATTTGATTACTTAATATTAAGTTATATATGTGTCAGATGTATAAACATAAAAACTTTTATGAATATTCTTTAAAAGTATTCTTTAAATGTATGAAAAATGATTAAATAAACTAGCCAACACTAACTGCTAAGGCTAATTTCTCCACTTAGGTAAAAGAAGATACAAATATTTATCATCTCTCCATTCTGTCCCATCAACAATATTTGGTTGGAAAGGGGGATATAGGTATAGTAGTTTCTGCATTTTCAATATTGTCTTACTAAAAGCCAAGCAAGATAAAATTAATCCTTTTTTTACATAGTCTTACTCATAGAGAAACAGGAAATGATATTATAGTAATGATAATAACTATTGTTGGTTATTATATTTATAATATTTACGATTGGGTGGCAGGGCAATGAGGGTTAAGTAGACTTGCTCAGGGTCACACAGCTAGTAAGTGTCAAGTGTCTGAAGTAGAATTTGAACTCAGGTCCTCCTGAATCCAAGGCCAATGCTTTATCCACTGTGCCACCCTAGCTACCCCTATCATATTTACTATTGATAGTAATTATTTAAAACAACCTGAAAACTCTTGTTTTTTAGTAAAATTGAAAAATCATTGGTCTTGTAACTTCTTTATGGTAATGGAAAGATTTATGAAAGTAACTGAAGATCTGATCATTGTCACCAGAATTTACATACAGTTGTATTTAAGGATCCAGACTTGCTCAATGCCGATTGTACAAGGAAATGGCAGAAATATCTCAATACTTCCCTGAAGATTACAAGAATTACCACTTGATGAATATTTCGATATATAGAGATATTGCTATATCTCTAATCAACAACGTGATTTAGAACCTTTCTTCATATGCCTATAGATAGCTTTGATTTCATTTGAAAGCTGCCTGTTCATAACCTTTGACTATTTATCAGTTGGGAAATGGCTTATATTCTTATAAATTTTACCTAGTCCTCTATATGTTTGAGAAATGAGGCCCTTTATCACTTGACACAAAGATTGTTTCCCAGATTTCTGCTTTCCTTCTAATATTGGTTGTATTGGTTTTGTTTGTGCAGAAGGTTTTTTAAAAAATTAATATAATCAAGTATCTATTTTATATTTCATAATGCTTTCTCTATATAGTTTTGCCATGAACCTGTAACTCATTTAAATTCTTTAAGAATTTGGATGCTATGTATATATGTTTACTATTGATATTACTTCAGTGTATATAGTACCTTTTAGCAGATGTAGTTTCCTCCCTTACCTCTTTTAATTCGACCTATTTTTACTTTGCTTTGTTGAGATCAGGATTGCTTTCCCTCCTTTTTTTTTTTTACTTCAGTGAAGCATAGTAGATTCTGCTCTAGTCCTTTACCTTTTCTCTGTGTGTCTCTTTGTTTCAAGTGTCTTTCCTGTAAACAACATATTGTATAATTTTGGTTTGGGATAAATTCTTGCTAGCTGTTTCCATTTTATAAGAGAGTTCATACCATTCACATTCACAGTTATGATTGTTATCTGTGTATTTCCCTCCATCTTATTTTTCCTCCTGTTAGTCTTCTCTCTCTTTTCAACCTTTCCTTCCTTGACAGCATTTTGCTTCTGTGTATCACTTTCCCTAGTTTGCCCTCTCTTCTGTCAGTTCTCCCTACCCTTTAACTTATTTCCTCTCCTCCTGCTTTCCTATTGAGTAAGATATATTTCTATATTCAACTGTTTGTGTATATTATTCACTCTTTAAACCAATACTGATGAGAGTAAGGTTCAAGTGATACCTATCACTCATCCTTCCATCTCTTCCTCCACTGTAATATGTTTTTCATGCCTCTTCATGTATACTAACTTACACCATTCTACCTCTCCCTTCTTCCTGTACCCAGTGTACTTTTTTCTCATCTCTTAATTATTTTTGTCATTCCGCCAAATTCACCTTATACTTATACCCTATGTCCATGTATATTCCTTCTGGTTGTATTATTGATTATACAATGTTATGAATTATAAGTGTCATCCCAGGGGGGGATGTAAGCAGGTCAGCACCACCAAATCCCCTTATGTTTTCTTTTCCCCTTTTTGCCTGTTTTAGGTTTCTCTTGAATCTGAAGTTGGAGATCAAATATTTTTTGCAAATCCTATTCTTCCCCTTATGAAAGCTTGAGTATTCATTGAATGTCAAATTTTTCGCGTTGAAGTATCATGCTCAGTTTTGCTGGGTAAGTGATTTTTTGGTTGTAGTCCCAGCTCTTTTACCTTCCAGAATATCATGTTCCATGACCCTCAGGTCATTTAATGTTGCAGCTGCTAAGTCCCTGTGTAACCCTGCTGTGGATCCTTGATATTTGAATTATTTTTTTCTAGCCATTTGCAGAAACTTTCTCTAATTTGCATATAATTTTCCTTGGAGTTTTTATTTGGGGATTTCTTTTCTTGAGGTGATTGGTGAATTCTTTCAATGCTATTTTGCCCTCTGGTTCTAAGATAGCAAAGAAGTTTTCTTAGATAATTTCTTGAAAGATTCTGTCCAGGTTCTCCCTTTTGATTATGCCTCTTCAGATAGTCCTAATGATTTTGACTTTGTCTCTCTGGGATCTATTGTACAGGGCCACTGTTTTTCCCAGTGAAGTATTTTACATTTTCTTCTATTTTTGTCATTATTATTATTTTCTTTAATTGATTCTTTATGTCTCATAGAGTCATTAGGTTCACTTGCCCAAGTCAACCTTTTAAGTTGTTTTCCTCAGTTAGCTTTTATACTCCTTTTTTTTCCATTTAGCCAATTATACTTTTTTAAGCAGTTATTTTCTCTTTCCAAGCTGTTGGACTCTTTTTTTCCCATCATTTTCTGTTTCACTCATTTCTTTTGCCATTTTTTCCCTTCTTACCTTTCATATGATTTTTAATCTCCCTTTTGAGTCTTTTTTCTGGCCTGGAGACCACTTTGTGTTTTTCTTTGGGTTTTTGTCCATAGGTATTTTGACATTGCGCTCCTCTTCTGAGTTTGTGTCTTAATCTTTCCCCCCTGTTAGCATAATACACTGTATATGGTCAGGATTCTTGTTGTTACTGTTGTTGTTGTTGCTTGTTGTTTACATCATTGTTGTTGCTTGCTCATTTTTTTTTTGGACTTTTACCTTTTAAATTGGAACTCTGCTACTGGCTGAGAGGACACTCGTCTCAAGCTTCTTGTGTCAGGGGCTGTAGGCCCTATCTGTTACCTGGTACTGTAGTCCTTCCCAGACTACACTTTAAGAAACACCAAACTTTACTGTCACTCAGAATACACAGCATTATGGACAAATACACATATACACATTCCAAGAGCCTCTCACCACACACCCAATTGGGATAAGACCCTTGGGAAATTTTGTAACCCATTTTCCACAGATATTTTCTATTACATTAAAGAATAAGTTTAGATGGATAGATGGATAGATAGAGATATCTATTAAAAATATAAATAAATACAGATATATGTGTATGTGTATAATATACTACTACTACTACTACTGCTACTGGAGATGGGCCTCCAAGCTCTGAGAAGAAGAAAAACGAAATGAGATGCAGGAACCAATGGGCAACACAGAGTGCAGTTTTCACAATGTCCTCATTGCGGCAGGAGCTATGGCTCCCATATCAAACTGCACAGCCACACTGTGCCTGTGCTCTCAAGGTGCTGATCCATGGTCATCCGTGACTGGTGGAAGCCTACTACCTACTACTGCTACTACTACTACTACCATCGTCAGGACAATATGGATTAAGAGAATTTCAGAGAACATTTTTAAACAACTCTATGACAAAATTAAACTAGACCATCACTTTGAAACCAAAATGAAGGGGACAACTTATAGAAAATATAGGTTTCTTATATAAATATATACTCAGAATAGAAGTCGATTTAGCAAAGATTGGCATGAAGCAAAACTTAATCACTATTTAATCAGTAAGTTTTTTTTAGTGCCTAATTATGCATTTTTCCCTATGGAAGCAAAGGGAACTACATAAAAATTGAACAAGTAGCTTATAGTCCATTTGGGAAGTTGGATACACATGTTAGAAAATAGAAATAAAATATACAAAGGGATATACTAATAAACTCAAATAGTCAAATGAAAACTTTAATTATTTTTATTCAGTAATTGTTATAGAACACATCTATGTCTAACCATACTGTGCAAATCCTTGTCATGTCCATCCATAAGTTTCTACCAGGCTCCTCCAAGTTTGGAGAGAAAGGGAATTTTCTTATTTCCTCTTAATATCATGAGGCTACAAGTATGCATCTGCTGCCCAAAGTTTATCTTTCACTCTTGCCCTGTTACCAAATCTAATTCTTTTTCATTCACATATATCTTGGATGGCTTCCATGACTCCTCTTCTCCACTGTAATTTCTTGTTTAGAATGTGTTGTTGCCAGAACATGTCCAACTTGAACCTCTCCAATGCCCTTTGTATCATCCTCAGTGTTAATTCTTTAGACACTTTAGTGCATCATGACAACAATACAGGAGTATATCAGCTTTAGAAATGCTTGCCTTCATTTAAGGGTAGAGACTGAACTTGTCAAAAATTCATTTGAGCAAATATTTAAAGATGAAAGAAACCTTACATGTCAGAGGTTCTTTTGTGTCATGTAAACCTTTTGGCAGTCTGATGAAGCCTACGGATTCCTTCTCAGAATAATATTTTTAAATGTATAAAATCAAATATATAGTATTACAAAGGAAACATAATAAATTCTATTACCAAAATTTTTAAAAAGGTCATAGACCTGAAGCTGAAAACCCTTGATAAATTATGATAAATGCCTAATCCCCTTATTTTATTAATGAGGATATTGATACCCAGAGTTATACAACTAAGTGAAAAATCACACTTTTATATATAGATTGTATGAGTCATAGGAATTAATGAAAGAATAATTTCTGAAGCAATGGAGAAATTACTCTAGGTTTTGAAGGATAACTAATATGTATAATTAGAGAGTAGAAGTATGATAGATCTAAGGTTCCCTGTTTATCTACAAGGATTTGCATTCCTTAAAAGTCAATAAAGTTTTCCCTTGGACCTTAAGCATCTCTGCTTCCCTTCAATGAGCTTCCTGGTCAATTCAGCATATAAAGATCCCACCCACATATATTCCTTGCCCCTCCAACTCAGTTGGTTGCTAAAAATAATAGGAGTGACTACACCTGCTGAGCTAACCAAAGGCATTTCCATATTGAAATGAGGTGGTCCATGTCTATAGTAAGCTGAAGTGTCAAGTAGAGCATAACATAAAGTGTGATGACTAGAAAATGCTTTTTGCTTTAATGTGGTTGACACTGTATAGACTCATTACCAACTAGGATCAATTCATTGAATATTGGATGTTTCTACCACTTCAAAACAACTTTCTAAATTATTTATAGAATTGTCCTGGCATTTATAGACCAGAGTCCTTGTTCTCCTGATGAATAGCCTCTTTATTTGTTATAGACATGAAGTTTTAATAATATTTTTCCTCTCAACTATGTTAATTTCATTTCATCACAACATAGAAACATGAGCAGGGTACTGTTGCTAGACTCTTGCTCTTCATGTGGGGGAAAGAATTATATGTAGAAGAAAAAGCATATATGTCTAAACTATTCTAAGAGTCATTATGACTTAGTGGAGAGAGTCAGCTTAGGACAACCCCGAGTTTAAGGCCTACCACAGAACCATACTGGTTGTATGACTATGATTAGTAATTTATCCTTTTGGTACTCTAGAAAACTTGAAGTTGCAAAGATGGTGTAAACCTGCATAGGTAGAAGGAGCATCCTTTGGAAGCTCCACATATCAATAAGATTACAGGTTTCCAGTACCTATTATTACCTATGTAGTAAAGCCTACAATAGTGGGATGGTACTGAGCTATCCTCAAAGAGTTAATGCCAATTCAAAATGGGAACAAATTTATGCCTTTATTATTGAGAAAATCAGCGTCAGCCTTTTCTCAGGAACAGAGATGAGAAAGTATGTTTGGGGGTTTTATTTTTACTATTACACAAAGAACAAAAAGTGACTATAATTAAAGTGATTTAATTTTGTTCCAAAAAAAAGTGATTCCTCCTTCCCCGAAATACAAAGTCAGATTTTTTTCCTTGATCAAGCTTCTTAGAAGTCTAGACATACAAGTTCTGGACACATTCTTATAATATCACACTGTATTTGGGACATGTGACATACACAGCAACTATAGGACCCACAATATCTTTAAGGAAGATAACGACTTCCATATATCTTGTTCACTTAATCTGAAAAAAACACTGTGGCCATAAATGACTCAGAGAGCAGCCCCAACATGCTGTGAACTTTCTGATATTTACCAGTCCTCCTTCTTGCAATTGACACAGGTTTCATATACTTACTCACTTTTTTAAAAGTATTTTTTGCTGTTTTCATCCAAAAATGTTATATTCTTGAGGTAAAAATGTTACTGGGCAGAGATTTTTTTTCACTTTTTTTTTTCTGTGTAATAGTAGAAAATTAGAATAGACATTCACCGACTTTGTGTTTTTCAGAGCAATGATTTGGTGTCTAAGGTGACTTTTTGGTGTTTTTTTTGTTTTTTTGTTCTTATGAATTACATTTTAAACTCCTAAAAAGTAAAATGTTCCTTTGGGAAAGAGAGAGAAATTGCACGTTTCTCTTTGGCCTCCAAAGAGGTTCATTACCTTTACCATGCGTCAGCATTGCATAAATTGATTAGAGAACCTGGAAAAATCCATTTAATGTTTTGATGGTTCCTATCATTTTAGTGCAGAACTTTCACTTTTACATGTGGATTAGCCTGTAAATTACAGTCGTAGTCCTTGTCTTCTTGATGGATCATCTCTTTTTTTGCTTTCTATGAATAAAGTCCTGAATAATGTTGTGTTTTTTTTCCCCTTTAAATTGTGTCAAAAGTTAATGTGTAAAAATGGTCTAGTAAGTTAATACTATTTAAAAAATCTATCAGTTTATTTTGATAAGGAAAATAAATAGGAATGTTTATGGGAGGAAGAAACAAATAGAAAAAATATGTTGTATAAAGTTCTAGTTCTAAGAATTATTCACATTCTTCTTTAATTTGACCTTTGGAGAAACAATGCCCTCATACACAAATTACTGCCTTTCTCTTCAAATTCTCCTCCTAAACAAACAAACAAAAAATCACAACTATTCCTCATAAGGGAATTTATGTGTTTCCGTAGATATACAGATATGGGGATGCATAGAGATAGAGATAGAGATATATATTAGGTATGGGTATGGGTATAGATATGGATATTGACATGGATAGATATGTAGATATATACATATACATGTACCTAAATATAATCATATATACATAAAGATATACATTCATATGGAGGAAGAGGAGATAGAAATGAGAGAGACAGAGACAGAGACAATGGGAAAGAGTGCTTCAAAATGGGGAAAAAAATGGAAAAAACAACTCTCATTACCTTGGTCACCTCTAGAAAGATGTGAGAGCATTGGATAATCATGCTGCTTTGTGGATCCATCAAACTATATATATATATATATATATATATATATATATATAAAATCTTGAAGATGGATTGAAAAATAAAACAGCTGCAAGAACATTGAAGAAGAAAAGAAGTTATATATGTCCAAGGTGCAACCATTGGGGAAGCATGTGTGTAAGCAGTTATTGGTTTTGCTTTGATGACTGGAGTGTTAGATGACTGTAAGTATTATAAGACTGTTAGGTAATTTTTAGTTTTAGCATTTGCAGATACCTTCTCTTAGGTTCAAGTTCAATCTCTATAATTTACTAGGTTTGGGACCTTAGGTAAGTCATTTAACATCCCATAATGCCTCAGTTTTCTTATCCATAAAATGGAAATAATAATTCTTTAATGTTTTACTTCATAAGATTGATGTGAAAATCAAATGACATGATGGCGGAAGAAAAGCAATAAGCTCTTGGAACTCACACATGATCACTCCAAAAAACATCCAGATAATTCCATAGAACAATACTTGGAGCAGCAGAACTCACAAAAGAATAAGCCAACATTATTTTCCAGCCAAAGATGACTTAGAAGATGGACAGGAGGGGACTGCTGTGCCAGGGTGGGAGTGGAGACCAACCCTTCAGTCATGGTGACACAGATCCAGTCCCAGGTAGGCCTTGCCAGAGAATGAGACCCCCATAGCCTCTGAACCAGGTTCAGTGCTAGTGTCATCTGGAACTGATCTCATGGTCTTGTGAGAAGGCTGAGCAGTTGGCTGGGGGGAGATTACAGGTGTCTCTGCTACCGCAGAGGTGGAAATTGGGTGTTCTACCCCTGCTGGGAACCAGGAAGTAGGCTTGAGGAGCAGTGGTCCAGGTGGAGGAGGGAAGCAGTTTCCTCAGAGCTAACAACCACAGAACACAGAGTTTTGCTGCCTCGTTAAATAGTAAGTTGGCCTGGGTTTATCTACAGACCAGAGAACAGACCAGGCAAGTGAAGAACCTGCCATACTTAAATCATACCACCTTAGAGTCCCTGAAGCTTGGGACAGTACATCCTGGAAGCAGTGCCCCACTTTAAGAAGGAGTTAAAAGTTAAGTAAAAGAGGGTAATATGAGCAGACAGAGAAATATGTGGACCACAAAAAATTTCTTTAGTGACAAGGAAGATCAAAGTACACTCTCAGAAGAGGATAGCAATGTCAGGGCTCCTACATCCAAAGCTTCCAAGAAAAATATGAATTGGTCTTAGGCCAAAGAAGCACTCAAAAAGGATTTTGAATGCAAAGTAAAAGAGGTAGAGGGAAAAGTAAGAGGAAATGATGACAAAATGTTGCTAAATGGTATATACCCTATGATGCAGCAAATATTCAGCAATTTTTATGGTAGTTCTTTTTGTTGTGACAAAAACTAGAAACTTAGGAAGTATTCATCAATTGGAAATGGTTGAACAAATTGTCGTATATAAATGTACTTGAATGCTAAAAGAAATTATGAAATGGATGGTTTCAGAGAAAAGTGGTAAAACTTGTATAAAATAATGTGGAGTGAAATGAACATTCTGGGTAAGTTTCTTAATCCTGTTTGCCTCAGTTTCTTCATCTGAAATATGATCTGGAGGAGAAAATGGCAAACTACTCCATTATCTTTGCCAAGAAAACCCCCAAAATTGGGTCACAAAGAATTGGGCTCAACTGAAAAATGAATGAAAAGTAAAGTGAACATGTGCATAAAACAATTTATATAACAGCAAAATCATAAAAAAAAACCCTTTGAAACATTTAATACTTATAACCATTATTTCAGTGGACCATCCTGTAGCATGCTACCCAACCATTGATAAAAAAATGATATAGACAGGGTGCTGATTGATACATATACTATCTTTTTGTTTCTTTGTGGGGCAATGGAGGTTAAGTGACTTGCCCAGGGTCACACAGCTATTAAGTGTCAAGTGTCTGATGCTGGATTCGAACTCAGATACTCCTGAATCCAGGGCCAGTGCTTTATCCACAGTGCCACCTAGCTGCCCATGATACATATACTTTCTGGACATGGTCAATGTCAGAATTTACTTTGCTTACCTATGTACTTTTGTTACAAGGGTTTTGGGGTGTGTGTGTGTGCGTGTGTGTGTGTACATTTTAATAGGGATGGATCAATCATAGAGGGAGGAAAAATAATTGTTAATTGAAAAAAATAAATTACACTAAACACAAATTTGCATAGATATTATGTTTAGTTATCTCAATGTCAATAAAATCATATTAGGAACTAGACATATCATTGGTATAGAGAACTTTATGAATAAGAAATTCCCTCTGCCAGTGCTAGTTGGCACCTTTTCTAAAATTTCCAGTCATAGAGAGTTGCTTAGAACTCTCAATGCTTGAGTGTCTTCCCAAAGTCATACAATATGTATCAGAAGAGGCTGGACTGGAACATAGGTCATTGTGTTTTTAAGACTATCGCCTTACTCAGTGGGTCATTCTACTAGTAACATTTTTTAAAATATATTTTGGTTTTATTGTTTTTCCTCACCATGAATTTTACTGGAAATCTCAGAAATTTCACTTTAAATTTTTTTCTGTGTTCACTTACGTTAGCAGATGCCTCACTCTTATATGTTATATAAAAGTCTATATGACAGTGAATGCATTTTTTATATATAAAGGGATTACATTCCACTGTAGAGTCCTCTTTTTTACCAATACATATTATTTGGCTACCTGCTCAGTATAGTGAAGATGCTGGTGTGTTTAATTAAAATCTCATTTTGCCTGTCAGCATCAGCTGCCCTAATTTCAGTCTAGATCCAGGCAAATACATTATATACCACAGTGCTTCCTATGAGTCAAGGATCATGTTGTTACGAAGACAGTTGAGTAGCCAAAAGGCAGTCATGAAACTTACCTGCAGAGGGTCATGGTAGGGAGTTAAGTGGAGTCACTAGAAGTGTAAGACAATAAGGCAAGAAGCCAGGGATTTTCTAGCAGGGCACTTCTGGGGCACGCATCATTTTAATGGAATGAAAATTAATGTGCCTTTAATTTCAATCATCTCTATTCTCCCATGGATATGATTTTGTCCAATCTACAAAAGCAGGAAATATAAATGGAAGCTACATATTAAAAATTCTCTAAAAATCCCATGTCACCGAAGACAGTAGTGCTATATTTTGCCTCATCCTTTTCCATTAACTAGGAATTTTAGCATTCACAAGACAACCACAATTTCACATTCAATATATTAAATTGAACTTGCAAATGGATATTGTAAATGTATGATTATTGTGGTGGGTATGTGAATGTGTATGTGTGTGATATGTATGACAATCCTAATATGCCTGAGTTTATCCTTCATGGACATCTTGTTATCTGCCCAGTTGCAGAACAGTCATTTAACTTTCTCTCCCTACTCAGTCATTTCCTTCTCCTAACCATATTTTCCACCTCTAGTCCTTGCTTTTATAAAAGTCAATGCTGGGGCAGCTAGGTGGCATGGTAGATAGAGCACTGGCCCTGGATTCAGGAGGACCTGAGTTCAAATCCGGCCTCAGACACTTGACATTTACTAGCTGTGTGATCCTGGGAAAGCCACTTAAACCCAATTGCCACACCAAAAAAAAAAAAAAAATCAATGCTACGTCCATTGGGCAAAGTGTGTGGCAACTGACCAACATATGACTTACAATCTCTATAACTCTCAAGCCAAAATGTCAGAAAGACTGGAATAGTTGATAGAATCCTCTTTGGAGAACATGGGCAACAATGACACAGGATGGACAACTATGGATGGGTTGCAACTGAATACTGAAAGGTATACCTATATAAATGAATTCAGAATTCAATGAAATATTGAAGATTTTCATACAAATAGGCAACTCTGAGGGATGTTTCTAGATAAAGAGTTGCTAAATGCCATGAAGATTTTATAAAACAGTCATGAATATTGTTGACTCCGTGCTCACAGGAGAAATACTTATGAACACATTAAAGTTATTGAGGATCCAGGAACATTCAAGAAAGGATCACAGATTAACTATTAAGTAAATACTGAAATTCTATTTTAACACAAGACTACACAATAGCATGTAAGGGAGGGGAAAAGGTATTTACTTTGAACAAAAGGATGTAATTTTTATCAAGGGGTAGTTTATTGCACATAATAAATTATGTTTATTTCTATTATTGTCTCCTTTGGGGTTTCATGAGGCAACATGGAAAAATTTTGCTTAATGACATAATTAGAAAATGAAGGAAGAGATTCTATAACCATATATTTCTTTATTTTAATTTACATCCAAAACACTAGACAACATATTTTTCTTGCATCATACCTATTTGCTTGAAGAGATTAACTAATGAAAAGCCTGAATGCTAAATTATTACAATGAGTTTAAGAATCAAAATTAATACTCCCTTTCTTACCAAATAATATTTCTAGGATGCCACTTAGACAATATTATATCTATATTTGTAGCTCAGCTATGTATGCATAGAATAAAATAAAAGATACTGGGAAGATAAAGGAAGAAACCAATCAGAGCTCTCAAGAAGATTTTTTTAAAAGTAACAATGAATACAATCAAAAAAGTAATTACAAATCAAAAAGCATTTAGACATTAAAATGCTAAAAATCTATTGTGACCTTGACATTTGTCTCTGCCTTTTTCACATACTGACATTTATTATGAAAATCTGCATTTTAAACAGAAGTTCCAAATATTTTAAAATTACAGTAAAAAAAAAATATCCTGGGTGTTTGTCAGTGAAAGTGGAAAGAGCTTGGAAATATCCTTTTCCTCTTTTGATTCAAAACAAATTAAAGAGAAAATTAATTTTGAACTATTTCCTTACTAAGTTGAAGTTAACACCGAAGATGTCCTTATCACCAGTAGTATGAGTTTGCAATATTTTTTTCAAATCTATAACATTAAAACTTTTCTCTATGAGGCTATATTTTCCACAATTTTCCACTGAATATTTCTTAGGTGAAAATGTTTGATTTGAAAAAAAGCCTCTCTTAATGACATATACATTATTTTATAAAGTCCACAAAAATATTATCGACATTGTAATCACTAATATATCAAGATGAACTTCCTTACAGAAGAATTGCTATGAAATGAAATGAAAATAATAAACTAACTCTAAACTGTCACTTTAAATATCATGTCTCCCATGATTTCTCATTAACAATAAAATCTTTCCTCCATTAGTATAAGTCCATAAAATTATTATATCTTAAATCATTCAATGGCCTCTTCCCTTTAAAGAATAATCAAAAGCCCATTTTATCAAGAGCATAAAAGGGTATTGTGCAGCAATTGTCCCAATATCACTGAAATAAAGCAGTTAGTGAATAAGTGATATTAACTTTGATTAATGCCTGAGAAAAGTGACAAAGAGGAAAATTAAGTGATGCAAAATTAAAAAATTCATTACAGATCTTCAACTAACATCAATCAATCAATAAATTAACAGGAACTTATTAGCACCTAATATTAACTGGGCCCTGGGGATTCATAGGAAGAAAATAAAACAATTCCTGCTACCAAAGAACTTATATTCAAGGTATAAAAATATGTAAAATAAATAAATATATGTGACATATATACAAATAAATGTGAATATTTACTTTTTTTAAAGTTGTTGGTGATCAGGATAGTATTCATTTAAAGGTATCACTTGAATAGAGCATTGAATGAAAGAAGCTATTCTAAGATAAAAAGAGGCTGAGAGAATAATTTTTTCAGACATAGTGGACATTTCCGTACAAAAGACAATTTAGCTTAAAATGTAGGTTGTGGAAATCAAGGAATGTACTATACAAGGTTGGAATGGTAAGTTTGGGGCTAAGTTGTGAAGAGTTTTGAAAGATAAATGGAGGAGGATCCTTCTGATCCAGAAGAGTTAGATGCTTATTAAAGTTTAAGAATTAGGAAATTGACATGGCCAGACCTGTACTTAAAAAAAAAATCACTTTGGCAGCTGTATAGAAAATGAATTGAAAAGAGAGGAAATTGTGTCATGGACACCAATTAGGAAGTGATTATAATATCCTAGGCAAGAGATCAGGAGGGTTTTGAGCCTGAGAGATTAATTCACTCTTATAGGACAATGACAATGACGATGATGATAAGTGCAATTTATTTGTGCCTTCTACATTCCAGGCTCTTTGTTAAGCACTTTAAAAATATAATCTAGTTTGAGCCTCACAAGAATTATGGGAGATAAGTGATATTATCCACATTTTGCAAATAAGAAAAAGAGGCAAACAGACTTGTCCAGGGTCACATACCTAGTAAGTGTCCAAAGTGGGGTTTTTTTTGAATTCAGGTCTTTCTGACTTCAGGTTCAGTGTTCCATCAATATCCACCTACCTGCCTCTAGCAGAGAGAAGGGGATAAATACAAGAAATTCTTTGGAGGCATAAAGTACAACATTTGGTAACTCATTACATGTGTGGTGAGGAGAGTTATGAATAGATCATAATGCCAAAGTTACCATCTAGGGTTACTGCAAGTGGTGTCTTAGAAGGAATGTGGAAGTTCAGAAAGGTTATGATTAGAAAGAAAGGCAATGGAGCAGCTAGGTGACACTTACTAGTTGTGTGACCCTAGGCAAATCACTGAACCCCAATTAGCCCTCACCAAAAAGGGAGAAGAAGAAGAAGAAGAAGAAGAAGAAGAAGAAGAAGAAGAAGAAGAAGAAGAAGAAGAAGAAGAAAGAAGAAGAAGAAGAAGAATGCAATGTGCTGAGTTTTGGACATGTTAATTTTGGAATGTCTATGAGACATCTAGTTGGAAATCTCCAAAATTCAGTTAGGTAATACATAATGAGCTCAGGAGGGAGACTAGGGGGTGAACATGTACATTTAATAATCACCCATTTAAAGGCAACTAGGTGACAAAGTAGATAAAGCACCAGCCCTGGATTCAGGAGGACCTGACTTCAAATCTGGCCTCAGACACTTGACCCTTACTAGCTGTGTGACCCTGGGCAAGTCATTTAACCCTGGTCGCCCCACAATCAATCGATCAATAAATGAACAAATAAATGAATAGATAGATAGATGATAGATAAACAAATGAATAAATTAATGATTAATGAATGAATAAAGAAATTAATTAATAAATGAACAAAAATTAGCTATATAAAGGACAATAGTGAAACCAGTCAGAATCTTTGGTATTTGAAGTCAGAGAATGATGATTAATATGTAACAACCAGTTCTCTTAAACATGTGTATGTATGTATTTGTATTTATGTATGCCTGTTTATTATATTCACACTTATGTATTGTATATATGTGTGCACATGTGCCTGTACATGTATATATGTACATATGTATGTATAAATTTTTGTGCAAATGTACAAGATGCTTTAAGTTAATGTGCATTATCAATATTTTCTAATCATTTTCTAAGCCTAGACAATCCACAAAACAATAAAACAATTATATATGCTCACATTGAAAATTTTACAATGCCTCTTGCAAGAGCTTTATGAACTAATTCCAGAATATCCCTGAATGAAGAAGGGGATATACAGGAAGTTGAAAAGTAGGACATGGAATAAAAACCCCAATAGTTATGGAGATTTAGGTCATTTTTATGCAGCACACAGTGAAATGGAATTCTGTCAGTTAACTGGCCAATATAATTTCTCTCAGTTAGGGAGCCAAAATGCATGGAATACGCAGTAAAAGAATATTTATGCAAAACAGAAGAAACCATATCAGCCAGAGGAATGCTGGCTTTAGTGGAGGGTTAAGATGAATGATTTGACTTTGGTTATCTCTTTTGGTGAAATTTATTAGATAAAATGACAAATATCAATGTGTTTTTGCCATGTAAATACATAACACCAACTAACTTCTTGAATGGCATCTGTAAGTGATAGCATAGAAAATAGAATGATAAAAGGGTGGGAATTCAAGTTAGGGCCAAATCAATTGATCTTCATATGTTGATATGGTACCATGTTCCACTTAATGTTCTTGCTTTGGCCACTAAAGCTAGTTAACACCCTGTTAATAGCATATTTTTATACTGAGTTGTACTTAAGACAAACTTGTGAACCCCACCTCCCAAAAGAACCCTTCATTGTTTTGATAAGGTAAGAAGGCTATATAAAAAGCAGTTTGGACTTAAAGGCAACAAACTAATATATGTGTTCAAGACAAAAATGGACATTTTATGACTACAAAGAGTCTTGTACATTTGTTGAGCATGAACATGTGTTGCTCCTTTTAAAATAGCCATGAGTGGGGGAAGCTAGGTGGCACAGTTGGATAGAGTACTGGCCTTGGATTTCAGGAGGGCCAGAGGTTTGGATCTGGCCTCGGACACTTGACACACTTGCTAGCTGTGTGACCCTTGGCAGGTGACTTGGCCCCAATTGCCTTACCAAAAAAAAAAAAATAACAATGAGTGATTTCTTTCCTATCAAGCTTTAATTAAAAGAGAGGTGTTACAAGAAGATGGAAACATAATAAGCTTCTTGGCTAACAGATCTTTGTGGTAAATGTGAGAAGAAATAAGAGAGGTAAAAAAGAAAAGCAATAAGTAGTCATGAAATATCATTTTAAAATGGATAGATTGGGGTCAGCTAGATGGTACAGTGGATAAAGCACTGGCCCTGGATTCAGGAGGATCTGAGTTCAAATCCGGCCTCAGATACTTGATACTTACTAGCTGTTTGACTCTGGGCATGACACTTAACCCCCATTGCACTGAAAAAAAAGGATAGGTTTCCATGTTTCTGAAAAAGGTTGAATATCATTCATTCTCTGGCACCAATTGATTTCTGGGTATCTCCACCTTACCTCTAATTGCATTAAATTATGTTCACTGTACAGCTTTGGGGTGAAAGTAATTACTCAAGTGCTTTGGTAAGCATTTAAATATGAGGATGTGGTTTATGCTGATGGAACTTTTGTGTTATTCCATCATTCTACTAAGAATTGCATTGAGAATAATCATGATTGTCAATACAGGGGTGTCAGCTGGACCTAAGGAGGAATTCAGCTATCCCACCCCAGCAGGGAACCAGCAAGAAATCTTGAGCAGGCAGGAAACCCAGCTTGAGGTGGGTCACAGGCTCATTGGAGTTAAGAACCATGACAGCACAGAATGCTCTGCTGGCTGGTTAACTAGCAAATTGGCTTGAGGTTATCTTCAGACAAGAGAATAGGCAAGGCAAGAGAAAAACCTGATCTCCCTCAAACCAAAACACCTGGGACACTCTGAAACTTGGGATAGTATAGCTTGGAAGGAGGGTCCCACTCTAAGAGGGAGTTAAAAGTCAAGTAAAAGATGACAAGATGAGCAAGCAAAGAAAGTTCAGAACTATAGAATGTTTCTTTAGTAACAAGGAAGATCAAGGTACAACCTCAGATGAGGAAAACAACCTCAGGTCCCTTACATCTAAAGCTTCTAAGAAAAATATGAATTGGTCTCAGGCCATGGAAGCACTCAAAAGGGACTTTGAAGAGAAAGTAGGAGAAATAGAAGGAAGATTTAGAGAGGTGGAGGAAAGAATGGAAAGAGAAAAGAGAATGATTCAGGAGAGTCATGAGAAAAAAGTCAACACTTGAAAAGCCAAATGGAAAAGGAGATACAAAAGCGTTCAGAAGAAAATCATTGCCTAAGAATTAGGATTGAAGACATGGAAGCTAAAGACTTTATGAGAAACCAAGAGACAATAAAGCAAATACAAATGAATAAAAAAAAATATATAGGGCAATGTGAAATGTTCCTTGGAAAAACACCTGACTTGGAAAATAGATCCAAGAGAGATAATTTGAAATTCATTGGACTACCTGAAAACCATGACCAAAATAAGAGTTTAGACAGCATCTTCCAAGAAATTATCAGGGAAAATTGCCCTGATATTCTAGAAGCAGAAGATAAAATAGAAATTGAAAGAATCTACTGATCACCTCCTTAAAGAGATCCCAAAAGGAAAAACCCCCAGGAATATTATAGCCAAATTCCAGAGCTCCCAGCTCAAGGAGAAAATATTGCAGGCAGCTAGCAAAAGAGGAATTCAAATACTGTGGAGCTACAATAAGGATAAAACGAGAACTAGTGGCATCTAAATTAAAGGATTGGAGGGCATGGAATATGATATTCCAGAGGGCAAAGGAACTGGAACTACAGTCAAGAATCACCTACCCAACAAAACTGTGTATTATCTTTCAGAGGAAAAAATGGGACTTCAATGAAAAAGAGGATGTACAGGCATTTGTGATGAAAAGAACTGAACTGAATAGAAAATTTGACTTTCAAATACAAGACCCTAGAGAAGCATAAAAAGGTAAACAGGAAAAAGAAATCATGAGGGATAGTAAACGATTGAACTGTTTACATTTCTACATGGGAAGAAAATATTTCAAACTCATAAGAACTTTCTCAGTATTAGGGTACCTGAAAGGAATATACTTAGAGGACACAGGTCTGGACTGAATATGAATGGATGATATCTGAAAAGCATTTATTTTTTGTTTGTCCTTGTTCTTTGTGGGGCAATCAGGGTGGGGTGTCTTATGTCTGGGGTCATATTTGGGCTCAGGGCCTCCGGGGTCTAGCTGTTGGGCTGGTGCTTAGTCCACTGTGCCACCTAGTTAACCCATGATGACATCTTCAAAATATGGTTCAGGGGTAGGAGGAATATGCTGGGGAGGGTAAAGGGAAGAGGTGGACTAGGGAGAGGTAATATAAATGAAAGAAAAAAGAAAAAAAACTTTTGGAGAGAAGGGGAAAAGGGGGAAGGAGTGGGGAGTGAGTGAACCTTACTATCATCAGAATTGGCTCAAAGAGGGAATAACATACATACTCAAGTGGGTATACTAATATATTTATGCCCTGAGGGAAAGTGGAAGGGGAAGGAGATGTGAGGGGGCAGAGGGGAAGGAAAAAAGGGCAGATTGCTGGATGGTACGGTAAAAAGCAAAACACTTTCAAGGAAGGTGAAGATGTTCTACATAACTGCACATGTATGACTTTTATTGAATTGCTTGATTTTATATGGAAGGTTGAAGAGGGAAGGAGAAAAAAAAATTTACAACATAGAATTAGCTCAAAGACCTTAATCTCATCAGAGTGGGCTCATGGAGGGAATAACATTCACACCCAATTGGGAGGAGTAATCTATTTAACCTACAGGAAACTAGGAGGAGAAGAGGATAAGGAGGGCAGAGTGGGGGAGGTGTCAGTCAGAAGCAAAACACTTTTGAGGAGGAATAAAGTAAAAGAATATAGAAAATATAGTAAATATCATGGGAAGGGAATAGGATGGAGGGAAATAGTTATGATGATTGACTATAATGGCAAAACATATGGTACCTACTTTGCTGGGCTATTGTGAAGAAAATTCTTTGTCAAGTTTAAGGTACTATATAAAAGTTATAATGAACAGGATGCTATGAGAAAAACCTGGAAAGTCCTACCTGAACTGAAGCAGAGTGAAATTTACTGTATACACAATAACAGCAATAGTCTAAGATGATCTGCTTGGAAGGATGTGGTTATTTTCAGCAATGCAATGATCCAAAATTACTCTGAAGGACTTAAGAAAATTGAGGTCCATCTACAGAGAAAGAACTGATGATATCTGAAAACATTGATGCATTTTTTGATAGTCTCTTAATCTGAAGTTTTGTTTTTATCTGTTTTTTCTTACAACCTAGTTAATGTGGAGATGTTTTCCATAACTACTCATGTTTAACTTATTTTGAATTGCTTGAGTTCTTGGGGATGGGGGGTGGGAAGGGACGGAGGAAGAGAAGTTGGAACACAGTTTTAAAAAATTGATGTCAAAATTTGTTTTTATATGTAATTTGAAAAATAAAATTATAACAGAAATAAATAGCCATGATTGTCATTACATTGAGCATTCTGACAATGTACAAACTAAACTATGTTTTACTTACATATTGAAAAGTTATATGAATAAATGTAAAATACCTCAAGTCTGGTCCATCTTATTTTCAGATGGGAATACAGGAAGGTTATGAAATAAAAATGTTTGCCTTTATTTACCAAAATTAATTGTTTAAGTAAGGTCTGAACCTTGATCATAAAGTTTAGAGGTAGGAAGTACAAATAGTCCAAGCCCATCACTTTTCAGATGTGGAAACAGGAGCTCAGGGAGGTTATATAACTTGCAAAGAGTTATACAAGATAGTCCTAGGGTCAAGATTCAAAGCACGGCTTCTGCTATTCAGAACCTCTTAGGTTTCCTACTCTGTCCTGTGGCTGCAAATCAGCATATGGAGACTCAACTAAAAAGGGTTTCCTGTTTGTGAACTATACATTGTTTAAAATGTAAACATTATTCTGAATAAGTTTTATTTATTTTCCCCCACAATTTTCTGAGAAAAAAAAAGTGTAACTTTAAATCAAACAATCAAGAATGGCTTTAGAAAGTATGTGGGAATCAGTGCCCTTTTATGCATTCTTCTTTTTTTTTTTTAAGCATTTTCTGGTAAGGACTTTTGATTTGAAAAATATGGATGTCCCTTTTTGGATGGAGCTCCCCATTTGAGGTAGTGTGACATAATGGATAGAAAGCTAGGCTCAGTGTTAGAAAGATCTTCCTTCTATAACCACAGAGGCAAGGAATGGAGTGCATAGCTTGGAGTCAAGGAGAGTTTCATTCATATCCAGCCTCAAACACTAATTATGTGAACCTAGGCTAGTCACTTAAGCTCCATTTGCTTCAATTTCCTCGACTGCAAAATGGAGATAATTTAGCACTTATCTCATATTGTTGTTAGGAAAATTAAATGAGATAATATTTATAAAGTATTGAACACAGTACCTGGCAAGTAGTGAGTGATATACATAGCAGCAGCAGCAGCAGCAGCAGTGGCTGCTGCTGCAATTTTTCTAATACCCTAGGCAAATCAATTAATTTTTTTTTGGTGAGGCAATGAGGATTAAGTGACTTGCTCAGGGTCATACAGTTAGTAAGTGTCAAGTATCTGTGGCCAGATTTGAACTCAGGTCCCCCTGAATCCAGGTCCAGTGGTTTATTTACCTTACCACCTAGCTGCCCCCTCAAATAACTTTTAAATATCCTCTGGTAACCCCTCGGTATGGGTTTAGGACCATAAATTACAAAATTTGGTCTGACCATCATTAGAAGACAGAGCCTCTCACTGGTATTTTTGTTTGAATAATGCACACATTTAAAATGTTTGTATCATGTCATGTATGTATGTATATATTAGAGATAGTATATGTGTATTTATATATAGGTATATAAACATGTTCATATATACATATTTTTATATCCTTTAAGCCTTCTACAAGATCAATTACTATAGCATTTTATTTGAACACACAACATATATTTTAGTAATTCTTTTAAAAATGCCTTCATTCTTCATGTTCTAGACTGTATTTGATCACAATGAGTAAGACCATATGGCCTTCAGACAACAGGGAGTGTGCTTTCAGGGGGTGGAAAGGATTTAAAAGCTCCTTTTTGGCATACATCAAAATATAAACATATAAACCATCTTATTTCCTGTGGTCATTCCTAGTCCTTGGACATCTGGCCTTGCAATCTGCCAAAAAAATACCTGTAGTTTATTGTATTATTATTCTTAACTTAACAAATACCCAATTAAAAGAGAATTTCTATATGCACAGAAGAATAAAAATAGAAGATTATAATGAAACTATGACTTTCTGTTATATACATCTTGATTTTCTTTTAAAATAAGTAATCAATTCAACATGTTAAGTTTATGATTCTTTTTGGTCATCCTTCTCTTCTGTGCATTAAAAACAAAAGATACAAGTTGTCCTTTTTTTTTCCTTTTCTTTTATTAAAAATTTCGGCTAACTTATTCCTATCCACCCTCCCCCCCATCTATGTTCCAAAAGGGGAAAAAGAAATTATCTCTCTAAAAATATTCAATAAAACAGGTTTTCACATTGTCTATGACTGAAATTTCATCTTATTCTCCTTTGTGAGGAGATGGGTAGTAAGTATATCATTGGTCATTTGCCATCATAGTTGATCTTTACATTTAATTAGGATTCTCAAGCTTTTCAGATTTTTTTTAATTGCATAGTTTTTGGAGGGTTTTTTTGGTATGAATTTTTCTGAATTCTGCTCAAAATATTCTTTACTTCTTCATAGAAATCTTCCTTGACATCTCTCAAACTTTCTTCATTTCTTTTTTTTTATTTCTTACTGCCATATTCCATCATATTCATATATCCTAAATTGTCCAGCCTTCCCAAATTGATGAGAATGTCCACTCATGCTGTTTTGGAAAAGACTTTCATTTTTATTGCTTAGTAAATGCCTAGTAAAGTTTATGGCTTAGATGGTATGGGACAGTGAAATGTAGACCCTGAAAACAGAAGCAACATTATTTCCATAAACAAATGTCTATAGATGAAAATAAAGGAGATGGTATAATTGTGTGCATGTATGTTTAACCTTTGTCTTTATTTGTAGATACTGGGACATTCATGTTTTTGCTAAAGTGTTGATTATTTTTATCTAATCATTTGTACAAGAGTCTATCATTATTTTTACATAATGAAAACTACTAAATCTAATCAAGTTGAAAAAGTCTAACTAATGCCTTTTCGTATCCTCATGTCTGGGCTGTATCAATAATGTACTAAGAAAATAGATGATAAATAATTTGGTCTGTAAGTCTCTTTAAAACCTGATAACTAGGAAATGATTCATTCCTTGGTTAGACACTTACATGAGTTATCCAGGAGGTGATTCAGTTGGATTTATAAGTCAGGGGCTTCACTATTCATAAAAAAAATGCTGACAGTAATCTTCTGGGTTATATGGCAAGAGAAAATCCCCCAGGAACTCAAGGATGCCTCCATTGTCCTTTTCTCTCAAGGAAAGGGAAACAGATTGCTCTGTCACAGTCACAGGGGTATTTCTCTTAGTCACTGCTGGCAAGATTCTTTCGAGATTCCTCCTTAATAGATTCATACTTCACCTGGAAGATTGTCATCTACCTGAGAGCCAATGTGACTTCATAAAGGACCACATAATAGCTGATATATGTTTGTTGCCTGACAACTCCCCGAGAAATTCCAGGAGCAGAAGAGACATCTGTACTCAATGTTCCTCAATCTCACCAAGGCATCTCATATTATCAGTCATGAGGTCTTGTAGAAAATGATGGCAAATGTAGTTGCCCAGAGAAGTTCATCAGTATCGTATACCAGTTCCACGATGGCATGCTTGTATAGGTTTTGGACAATGGACAATGCTCTCATGCTTTCCCATTCAAGAATGGAATGAACCAGGTTTTTGTGCTTGCTCCTATGCTTTTTCTTTCTTTTTTCCTAATTTTTATTTATTTATTTATTCATTTATTTATGTTTATTTATTTACTTTGTGGGGCAATGAGGGTTAAGTGACTTGTCCAGGGTCACACAGCTAGTAAGTGTCAAGTGTCTGAGGCCAGATTTGAACTCAGGTCCTCTTGAATTTAGGGCCACCTAGCGGCCCCATCCCATGCTTTTTAATAAGATTTTTAAACCAGGAAAAAAAAAAAGCATGAAGGTCAGCTGCCACATTCTCAATAAATTACTTAACTTTTAACTTGAAAAGGCTGCAAGTCAAAACAAATGTAGAGGAAAAGTTATGTGATTTTTTTTGTTCACAGATGATTTTGCACTGAATGCAATCTCTGAGGCTGACATGCAACAGAGTATGGATCAATTCTCCTTTATTTCTGCTATTTGGGTCCTGACAACACCAAGAAAACAGAAGTTTTCCACCAGCCAGCATCATACTATTGATTTGTATAACAATCATTACAGCAAATGAAGAAATTTTGAACTCTGTGGATGAGTTCACTTTACCTTGGATGTATATTTTCCAAGAAGTTCCACATATATGATGAGGATGACACACACATTTCCAGAGCTAGCTCAGTGTTTGGGAACCTCTGAAGGAAAGTATAGAAGAGAAGAGGTATCATGCTACCTACTAACCTGAAGATCTCCAGAACCATTGTGCTTACCTCATTGTAGCAAACCTATGAAACCTGAACAGTATACCAGTATCATGCCAGGAAACTGAATAACTCCCATTTAAATTGTCTTAGGAACATTCCAAAGCTCACCTAGCAAGATAAGGTACCAGACACTGAAGTCCTTTCTTGAGCTGAACTGCCAAGCATTCAAATTCTACTGAAGAGAACACAACTTCAATGGGCTGACCATGTTGTTCAAATGTCAAATGTGCATTTGCCTAAAAGACTTTTGTATGGAGAACTCTCACAAGGTAGGCACTTACATGAAATTCAGAAGAATCAATACAACAATAATGTCGAGGGCTCTCTGAAGAACTTTGGAATCAGTTGTGAGATATGGGAGTCTTTGGCAGAGGTCTAGCCAGCATGGCATGTTCTCATCAAAGAAGGAGTTGTGCTCTATAAGCAAAGCAGGATTTCAGTAGCTGAAAAGAAAAATGAGATGTAGAAATTTAGAGACATCTCCACTCCTCTTCTTCATATGGATTATTGTTGTCTGACTTTTTAGTATAGCCTCCTGAACTCATATTGGTCTGATCAGCCACAGACACACTGTACCTTGAACCCAACATAGTGATGTCCTTTTGGTTATCTTCAAGCACAAAGGAAAACTAATATGACTTGTGGTTTCTTTTTCAACAACCCTCAGTATAATTCTCTGTAATTTTCAACGAGTATGGATTATTTGTTTCCTTTATTACATTATCCTAGATGATGTTCTGAATGATCAATAGGAAACTCTAGTCCTTTAGACCACTTGTAAGCCACAGCTGTTTATTAAATCCGTGGTTAGTAACCTACAAAGGTTACTGATTATTTTTTGAATCATCAACCTATTTGTTCTCTACTCTGTTATGCAAAGCAATTTGGTACCGATGAATTATCTTCTGTACCAGAGTATCCTCTTAGCACCTGAAATCAACAATTGTGATTCTTCAAATGCTTCCTAAACTTACTTTGGTTGTTGTATTCCCTGAAAATCCTAGACTTGTTGACCTTCACTTATTAATTTCGATAAGGAATTCAACTTTCTAAATCTAATTTAATTGGTAAGTCCTAAAATAGTAAAAATATGTTTATTTTGGTGTTACTGCATGTCATTCAAATAAAACCTACTGAATTGTGTCATTGTTGTTGTCATTGTTGTTGTTATTGTTTTGGGTTGGGGAAAAAAAAGATGGGAAACTTTGGACCTATGAATATATGAGCATAGAAATACACACTAAAGAGGCCCCCCCTCTTAAAGCAGATCTGCATCTGTTTAGCAAGTCACAAGTTTTAGGATGTTGCTTTGAGCAGCTGAAAGAGATTAACAGACTCCTCCAAGGCCACAGAGACAGGATCCATCAGAGGCAGGTTTTAAACACAAGTCTTCCTGAATCCAAAACCAACTGTCTATCAACTATGCTAACCCTCTCATGATAATATTGAATTCTTACATATTTATTTTGTAACAATTTATAAAAGTGCAGGACAAGATATTTAAAAAATCTAAAAAACATATCCTACAGAACTTCTGGTGTATTATAGGAGTGATGCTGGAAGACAATAAGCATTGTAAGATATTTATTTAGTTTAGATTCACATTTACTTTGCATTAAACAGTAAAGAACATAACCCAGAGCAAAAGTGCTCCTTTGGAATCTCCTCAACCACAAAGTGTTTTATGTCAAAAGTGCCCCCCAGGAGGTGGACTGTGTGCTGGTTCTTCTCCTGTACCCCGCCCTTTTCTGCTCAAATATGGTCTGTCTGGGTAAATAAATATCTCCTCCCTTCATAGTGATCACTCAGAAGCAAAAGAGACATAGCAGCACTGTCTTGTTAATTCAAAAACTATGTTGGGTATGATAGGAAGTCAGCTTGTTTAAGTGGGCAGCAGTGTAGAATTGTTGTTGTTTAGGAAGAAAAAATTATTTATGTATTGTCGGGAGTTCTGCCCTTAAACAGAAACACTTTAGTTGTCTTCACCCATCCTTGGTTATTTAAATTATTTTTTAATGTGGCAAAGGCCTTGGAATTAATCAGTCCCATCTGCATGCACAAAAGACATGACACAAGGAACAAAAAACGTCTGAGGACAAAACTATGCTTCCTTTCACAGGCAATAGGGGAAATTAATGTCATCACTAGGTTGAAGACATAAAGAGATTCAAAATTAAAAATCCTTTGAAAGCTTCCAACAAGATTCCTATAATCAGCTGAAAGATAAGTAATGATCAAAGCCCTTTAAAATAGTATTGTTCACTCCATTAGAACTGTTTAAATGTACCCTACTATTCACCAGAAATTATACAAGATTACTGCAGAAAACTCTGCTATTGTTTCAGTAAGGCGCCCAGATGTTTTAAGGATGGCTTACCCTACCAACATAAGGTTAAAAGCCAGAATTTAAAAAAAAAAAAAGAAAGAAAAAACAGCTGCAGTTATGAACCTTAATTACTAGGAACATCCCACCTCATAGGTGCTCAATTGCCCTGACAAATTGCTTTAAACTGAAGTTTGCATGGGGCCTGGATTTGGGGTGGGGGCGGGGGCTAGAAGCCGGGTACCAGGGCAGGATAGAAAAGGGCATAAAAACTATTCATATTTAGCCACATTACGTGAAAGACTACATGATTTATTTTTTTTTTGGCAGGGCAATGAGGGTTAAGTGACTAGCCCAGGGTCACACAGCAGGTAAGTGTCAAGTGTCTGAGGTCAGATTTGAACTCAGGTCCTCCTGAATCCAAGGCCAGTGCTTTATCCACTGTGCCACCTAGCTGCCCCCAAAACTGATCAACAGGATTAAAAAAAAATTTTGTTTTTTTTTTGCAGGGCAATGATGGTTAAGTGACTAGCCCAAGGTCACACAGCTAGTAAGTGTCAAGTGTCTGAGGTCAGATTTGAACTCAGGTCCTCCTGAATCCAGGGCTGGTGCTTTATCCACTGTGCCACCTAGCTGCCCTTAGCTACATTTCTTCATGGGCTCAGATTTAGAATGATTCCTCACTAGACAACACACTTGGAGAGCTATGGTGGTTATAACATTTTGTTTTCCTCCTAAAGATTTCTTTTGCATTTAATAAATGTCATTTCAGCTACACTCTGATCAGTGCCTTGAGATAAGCACAGTCCTACACACTTCATACCACTGCTGTTGGACGACATTGCCCCAGGGATGTTACCCACAGCGGTGTCAGGTTGGGATCTGAGAACATTCCTAAGCAGGAGTTCAGAATAATGAATGTTTGACAGCTTTACTAAATCTTTTAGATTTATTATCTGATGCACTGTGTGCTTTTAATAACAATATTGTTATTGCTTTGTTCGATAACAACTTCAAGTGGCCACCTTCTGTCTGCTACTTTAAACATTTAGAGGTAACTGATGTGACATTGTTTATTATCATTAGCTGAAGACAGAGAAAGTTAGCAGTGCTTTCGAGATTGCCTGCTGCAAACAGTTTTGAAGGAATTCCAATTTTTATTTCATATACCAGGCAATATCTGATTACATGTCACAGGAAAATATTACGCTCTACAACAGAATACAGAGAAAATAGAGAGATGCTCTAATTCTAACTATAGTTGAGAGAAGACTTGCTGAAGCTGTATAAAGAGTAAATGTTAAATTGAAATGGATTAGTTCCTTCATACACACATTCCATCATTATTAATTAAGAGCATACACATATGCCAGGAACTTTTCAAGACACTGAAGATAAAGAGCAAAAAGGAAGGAAGGAAGGAAGGAAGAAAGGAAGGAAGGGAGGGAAGGAGGAAATAATCTGCCAAAAAGGAGCTTATATTCTTATATTCTACTGGGATTTAAATAAGTGCTTATTCTTTAGTAAATAAAATATAGAGATTTATTTTGTGAGGAATAAAAAATAGGATTAAGACATTTTCTATGTTCTACAGTATATACATATACATATTATAAATTATTATTAACTATATGTTTTATAAAAGTCAGTTAACTCTAAATGTAAACATCTTTATTTTAGTCAGAAATTTTTGAGATGGAGTAACTTTTGGAGCAAATAAAAGAAGAGTATACAATATTATGTAATAATATATCTTAATAATAAAATTATAATCAATTTTCTATACTATTCCAGAAAGATGAGGATATCTTAGAAAGCAAATATCTTACAAAACCCCCCATCAATATGAGGTTCCCCCCTATAAATTTTCATGAAAATCAGTCATGAGGAGTATAAAGGAGAGGAGACACACAATGCCTTCTTCCCTTAAGAGTGAACTCAGGGTTTTCTCCAGAAGTTACTTCAGCACATCATACTGTCAGTGAACATGGTAATTCTTAACATCTCAGTTCCCCAGGCAATTATTTAAGATTATAATTGCAGTTTGTACTTTTTCAATGATAGAGAGATTTTTCCTTAAGAAGGGGGTAATGTATAGAATAATCAAAGTTCTAAAATTTGTTCTGTCCCTAGATAAATTTATGTAGTTAGATATCCATCTATTTATATATATGTGTGTGTGTGTGTGTGTGTGTTAAAAGAAAAAAAAATCATGATAAAAAGTTACTTTCCCCATAAAAATGTGGTACTAGAGTATTTTTTCTCTTTATATTTTCAGTTACTCATGTCAAATTTTACTTCTTGTAATTGTGGCAGGGGCAGCTTAACAAGGAAAATAGTCTAATGGGCCAGACCTAGTTTTGGTAGCTCTTATTAGTTTTCAAAATGAATTTATTTTAAGAAGGACCGTATAAACCTGCCCATATTCACCTTCATGGAAAAGTGGTATCTGTACATATCAAATAACAGATATAGTTGCATAATGTACATTCCCAAACTTGAAAACTTTTTTGGGAGGGTAGGGAGAGAGAGAGAGAGAAAGAGAGAAAGGAGAGGTGAGAAAAGATAATAAAATCAATGCTTTTGTAGCTCTTTAACCTAAAGATTAAACCCCCCCCCTCACAATTCCCTTTGTAAAAAAGCAAAATGACAGCTTTGTCACTGATGAGGTCACAATCTGATTACTTGGGTATCATTCTTACCACACCCAGATTCATCAAACTGTGTCCCCTACCTTACGCCTGTATCCATTATTTTTTTTTTTTTACTCAATTTTCTAAGGAACAAGGAACATCTGTCTTTTTCAGTCTCCTCACAGCATCCAACCACATGGACAGATGTTTCCCAAACCACGTTGTCTGCGAACATTTAAAGGAATACAGGATTTGCATAAACACTGGGAATTCCAGGCTTAGTGCTTTCCATACTGTTTTAATTTTTAAAATCAACATTTTTTTGTTCTGTACCCATCATTTTGTTTTACTCCTCATAAAGCAGACATTGTGTGCACACATCTGTTAAATCTGGGCTGCATTTATTACAGTTCTGTTCTTCCAGAAACAGGAAGGATTAATTACCACAGACTGGCTCTAGAAGCACCCCCGTGTTTCTTAACACACAAAATTAATTCAGAGTTGACAAAACTCTTTCAGACACAACCTGCTTCCTGCTGATGGCGCTTTATTAGCATATTCTTCCCAGAAAAAAAATGCCTCATAGACCCTTTTTACCTCTCCTCTGAGTTCAATTTGTAAAGCACTGAGTGACAGGCAGCAAAATGGCTTGAATATATCTAAGGCAAGTTGCCAAAATCCTCCCGATAGAAGCACTTTGGAGCCTTTGTTCTGAGTACATTAAAGTCACAGAAGGTCCATGTACTGTAGACAGTACAGGGCAGGCAGGATGTTCACAGTAAGACAAAACAGCAGGTGATAAATGACATTAAATAACAGTGAGAATTTACCACAGACTAAATTAACTACTGGAGTGAAATGTTCTCAGCTCTAAGGCTATATTAACAGTGAATTTATAATTAGGCGATTATCATTCTTTTTAGTGTTTGAGGAAGTCTATATGTAAGACTGATGGAGACAGCTCTATTTGACTCCAGAGACACACGGCTGGAAGTGGTTCGAAAAACGTTAGAGAATAATTCTTTCAGGCCTTATAAAGTCATTTATAAAAATAAGTGCTTGGAAGTGAATTAGATTGTTGGATATCTTACACGCCAAGATTATTAATAATTAGAACTGTAGAGAATTGACTTCCAGGGGATCAGACCGTCACAAATAAACTCTTGTAGGTGTTCTTGAAAATAATCAGAAATGGAAGTGTTCACAAAACTTTACAAAGTATTGTTTCCTACATTCCATTACATTGAGTATCCCTAATGCTCACCATTCTTTTAATTTGAAGGGAATCCCCCTTATTAGCCTTGTCAAATAATAGCATAATACGCTTTTTTGATTGTTTTTGGTCTTTGGGGTAATTAAACTCTTCACTTTGGAGCTAGTAAGGATCTATGAAAAGCAATATAATCATTTGGAAAAAAAATGTGTCAAATTATTAGGATGAACTGCCAGGTTTTCCTTTGATTGGTCTCCTAGAATTTACCACATTGCAGCATGTACTTCATCTTGTCTCTGAGGGGGAAAAAAGATCTAACAAATCATGTGTAAAGATGGAAACTCTGCTTCCTAATTTGATGTTTAAAATCTAATGTGTGATCACCTATTTGACCCCCTCTCCAGTGTGTGTGTGTGTGTGTGTGGGGTAGAACTAGCTAAGTTTACTGATAAATTTGACAACAATTTAGGCTTTTAAGAATTTATTAAAGTATATTAGGTATATTAGGGGTTAGCAAAGAGAGAGAGAAAGCTACCTAGCTATCCACACTTCCAAAGAGTACACTTGAAGTTCTGCCGCCACACGCCAGTTCTGAATAAAAAAGGGACAATCCTCTCTGTGCATTCCAGTGGAAGCTTCCTGTGGTACCAGAAGAGGGGTAGTCCCCACACACAGCTCCAAGTTAATTGGCAGGTCCATTAATTGACCTGACTTACAGTTGGTCTATGAATAAACGTAACTTCCAGATGCCAGGCAACTTCAGGATGCTAATCACGTGCTTTCTTTTCAGGGGGGTGTCACCTTGGTTTTCACACTATCTTTCTCAGCAGGGGGTGTCACCCTGATCCTCACACTAATCACATTATAAGTTAATCTCAGATCAATGCCTATACTTGAAGATAATGTTTCTATAGTTTTCACTGAGTCTATAAACAGAGACAAAATTAGAAATTTTTGTACCTAGGTCAAATTAAAATTGGGGAAGGAACGTGCAGAGGCCAGTCTGCCCCCCCCCTTTTTTTAAGGTCCAGTAACTTGGAAAAGGGGTGGCCTACTTCCTAGAAAGCAGCCAAGCCCCTGAAGGCTGAATGATGATTCCTGACTTAGCAACTCCTAGAAAAGTATAGCAAAGAGGATAAGCCATGGAAATGTGAGCCTCAGTAGGGACTCACGTTATCCAGATGTGGTGCTACCTGGTGTGGGATCAGTAGAAAATATTGAGGCTCAAAGCTGCTGGGCTGGATGAGGCAGGTAAGAAAGGTTCCTCTAAGTTTTTGAAACCTGAGGTAAAACCACAGTCGCCCCACTCTAGTTAAATCTCTCTTCATCAACATTTCTTCCCAAAAAGGAGGGTCTTTTTACATGGTGATAGAAAGTGTAAATAGGAACTCTACAGACTTTGCAAACTATAAGCTCTTGTGTACTCACTAGATAAGTTTTTCTTTTAAAGCTTGAGCACAGTGTTTTTGGCAAACGAACACAGCATGTCTAGACACATTACAGTGCTTGGTTACAATTGCATTTCCATAGTAAACCTGTATCCTTTCATTCATAACTTTCTCAAAAAATTTTCTTTTTTGGACTCAAACTCCCTGGGCTTGGTCTTAGACCAAAGGTGAATATTTGGAAAGTTTCTGCTAAATCCATTTTAGCTGATATTGACTTAAATGGCTCAAAAATAATTTTTCCATATGCCCCACTAGAATTATTACCAAAAAGTAACCCTAAAGAGTAGGAATGTTACAATATAAAACTTTACATGTGACTAGCCCTCTGAGAAAGAAGCTCAAAAGCTGGAATAAAATATGTGAACGTAACCAAATTTTTCCTTACTTATACACACACATACTTATATTCACACATATGCATATATATATATATATATATATATATATATATATATATATATATATATATATATATATATATATATATATATATATATATATATATATATATATATATATATATATATATATATATATATATACATTTTTCTCCACTAAAGCACAAACACATGTGAATACAATTTCATTCTTTACATGTCTTTGGTTGCTTTGCTGTCTGTGTTGCCCTGAGGTTGTTTAAAATAGTAACTTTGCACTGTTTTTGTTTGTTTTTTTGGTGATGCTATTACTGTACCATTTATTACACTTTAAGTTGGACTTATAAAGATTCACTTTTATTAGAAATCTATTTGGAATTCCAAACTAAACCATTAGAACTATAGGTTCATTTGTATAATTGTTACGTATTTTTAAAAAATGTTCCTTATTAACACTTCACAGACCTCTGTGTTTTCTATTGATGGATTTCAGTTTGAAGACATATTCTGTCTCCTACAATTTCATGAAGATATGAGAATGAATGGTCATCCATTCAGAGTGTTGAGAAAGATTCAGACTTGTTGCAGTGATGTACAAAATACTAGAATATTCCTTTAGAAATTGGGCATGTCCCAAGAATCTTATAAATATACAGATTGTTTTACTCCAATAAAATTTTAAAGTAAAACTTGCCTTGAGTTCTTCTCTAATACTTATTCTATACTTTTTTCCATTTTATTTCAGTCACTTCATTCACTCTTTCAAGTATTCAGAGATCTCATATTTTCCTATGCTCCCTGGATCACCAGGAATAACCCAAATGACATTAAAGTTATGAGGTCTAGACCTGCAAAGGAGTGTTGGAGGTCATTGAACCTCTTTATTTTACAGCTGAGGAAACAGGTCTGCAGAGGGAAGAGACTTGAACAAATTCACACAACTAAAAATTAGCAGAACCAGGATTCACAATAAGATTTTTCTATTAAAAATCAAATTTCGGGGGCAGCTAGGTGGCACAGTGGATAAAGCACCGGCCCTGGATTCAGGAGTACCTGAGTTCAAATCCGGCCTCAGACACTTACTAGATGTGTGACCCTGGGCAAGTCACTTAACCTCCATTGCCCTGCAAAAAAAAATAATTTAAAAATCAAATTTCATTTTGCTTCTTTTATTATGTTTTCTCACCACACTAGGTCTTAGTGACTTAATATAGTACCCTGCCCAGTTTTGTTTTCCACATTCAGAGAGAGCCCACAGAGCAAGAATGACAAATTATAAGGAAACAAATTAAGACTAATGAGTGGGAGATTCAGAAGATTGCATTTAAGATCTGGTCAAGAAAGAGAATTTCCAGGGGCAGCTA
This sequence comes from Dromiciops gliroides, assembly GCF_019393635.1. Taxonomy (NCBI): domain Eukaryota; kingdom Metazoa; phylum Chordata; class Mammalia; order Microbiotheria; family Microbiotheriidae; genus Dromiciops; species Dromiciops gliroides. The sequence goes on from NC_057863.1 coordinate 166,654,086, forward strand.
GGTGGCACAGTGGAAAAAGCACTGGCCCTGGATTCAGGCATACCTGAGTTCAAATCCGCCCTCAGACACTTGACACTTACTAGCTGTGTGACCCTAGGCAAGTCACTTAACCCCCATAGCCACTCAAAAAGAAAGAAAGAAAGAAAGAAAGAAAGAAAGAAAGAAAGAAAGAAAGAAAGAAAGAAAGAAAGAAAGAAAGAAAGAAAGAAAGAAAGAAAGAAAATTTCCCAGAAATTAGAATTTTCCCAAAGTAGCATCAGCCACTTCAAATGGAAGTGTGTTCTTTTTCAGTGGGTCTTCAAGCAGGTGTGGGTGGCTACTTCAAGCAGTATTTAGGTTGTAGAGAGCATTGCTTTGTACGTATAGGTTATACTCTGAAGCTCCTTTCAAATCTGAAACTATATGATTCTGTGAATACCTCTCTAATGTGTCAAGATGGAGGAAGTGCTTTTATTTTTTATAATTTTTTGTTATGGAGACTTTTCCAGCAACCCTCAAGACACACCATATAGTTAAGCATATAGGGGCAATCTAGTAAAATTGAAGTGGCAACAGTCTCTGTCAGAAGATCTTCAAGGCTCTGCCACTAACATGTACAGTTTTCAGAAAGGCTCATGAAATCTGTAGGCCTCAGTTTTCTCATTTTTTTGAAAAAAGAAGATTTTAGATAAGATCATTTTAAAGGATCTTGTTGTCATCTAAGATTCTTGGATTTTATTCTCTGGTATGTGTAAATCTGGTCCTATACCATCAGCTTGTGGGAAGGAGAGGGAGGAAAAGATTTTTTACTGTTTTAGTTTAATATCATTGAGTCCACTCTTTTGTGATTTTCTTTTGCAAAGACACATATAAGAAAACAATTGTTTGAACAATGATCCAAGACAATCCTAAAGGAATATTGATGAAACATGCTATCCACCTCCAAAGAAAGAACTAATATTGATAGAACAGACTGAAGCAAGCTATTTTTCACTTTTTTTCATTTTTTTCTTTTAATCAAGTTTTCTTGTACAAAATGACAATTACAGTAATGTTTTACATGATCATACATGTATAACACATATCTATTTGCCACCTCAGGGAGAGGAAAGGGGAGGGAGGAAAAGAGGATAAAAATTGGAACCCCAAACTATAAATAAAAATGTTTATTATTTTAAAAAAGGAAAGAAAGGAACTGTTTGAAATGTCTACCTAAAGAGAATAGTAACATACTGCTTAGGGTCAAGTAATGTCAAGGAATAAAAGAAACTCATGAATTGTGACGTATATTTTAGTGGATGAATTGCTCACAAAATCTGAGAAAACATTTGAAAGGGTTCAGTTCCCATATTTAAAATAGTGTTTCAGCTATAGCATGTTAGATAATTAAAACTCAGAAATTCTAGAAACCAGAAGCCCAGAAATTAAAGCCCCCCTCCACCAAAGGAACACATATTAATATAATCATAAATTAGCCAGGGCCTTGAGAAGGCTTTTATAAATGAGGATATAGAAGTTGGGATAAATCCAAATGGTGTTATATGGGAAAGAAAAGGTGGACACAAACTGGAGATGGGGGGTGAATGATAAAGGGCATCAAAAGACACCATAACTCATCCAATAATTTATCATTGAGTCTTTTAATAAAAACAAAAAAATCAAGCAGTCTACATAGCACACTTTTTTCTCAACCTGTCCTCCCACAACAAGGTTGTACTATTAGTAAGATGGATGCAATTATCATTCTTTGCTACTCCCTTGCCACAAAACATTACTCTTTCCGGTGAGTAGATGATCAACTAGTTCTGAAGCATCATTACTGAGCCCAAAGTGGTTAATCTTAATAGTCACAAGAGGGGAAGAGATTAAAGGAAAGGGAAGGAATTAGGTCAAATCCCATTCACAGTATTGATAAATTAAGCTATATTAAATATATTAATTGCATTTTTGTATCATACAGCTCTGTCATCTTACCACTTGAATAAATACAGATAAATTCCCATATTTCTCAAAATTGATTTTGAGATTTTAAAACCAGAATCTACAGCATTATAAAACAACATTAAACTATATACCTTAGCAGCTTTGAGTCACTCTTAATGTTGTCACTATTCAGGTTAGGTGTTTATGCCAAAAATTCAGGTTAGGTACATTATGCCAAAAATGACTGGAATTTCTTATACCTATTTCTCTGAACCCAGACAGAATCTCTCTTCTTGGCTCCCTGTTAAGATAACATGTTATATATTCCACCTTTCATCAGTTATAATGTACATATAAGACCCCTTTCCATATTCTTTCCTGATTTTGGTTTTCTGCCCTTTAATCCCTCATAGATGTTCTTCACAATTTTCAGTGGAGAAAAATATATGCCAATTGGTACTGGGAGTTTCTTGAGCATATTTGTTTAATGCAGTGAACCTTTGAACCAGACTTTTGGCAATACATTGTGACAATCATCCATTGTGGAATTCCTCTTGACTTGCTTCTTATTTTTATTGTTTTTTGTTTGTTTGTTTGTTTTTGTTTTTGTGGGGCAATGGGGGTTAAGTGACTTGCCCAGGGTCACACAGCTAGTAAGTGTCAAGTGTCTGAGGCCGGATTTGAACTCAGGTCCTCCTGAATTCAGGGCCGGTGCTCTATCCATTGCGCCACCTAGCTGTCCCTTGCTTCTTATTTTTAGCAAAGAAATTCTCAAAATTGTACTGACCATATCAGATGAAAGATGTAGCCTTTGAACTAAAAAGTAGTAAAAGTAAATAACCAAAGTCAATAAAATCTATTTTACAGGCTTGAAAATAATGTGAGGACCCTTTAAAATGTGGGCAAAGAATGCTCACAACTCTTTTTGTAATAACTGATACTGTAGGGTTAAACTACATATAAATATCTGTAGATTTTTTTCTATCTGAAGGAAAGTGTATAAAATGTGAACTTTTATTCTTGTCACAAACTAAAGATGGGAAGAAATGTCAAATATACATATGTGGCATTTGCCTAGAAAACAAGTAATAAAAAATTGATAAACCTGTTCATGAACAAAACTTTTACAAAGATGGGGTTTAATCACTACAAAATAAAGCAGAATTTCAAACACTTGAAAAAATAATGTAGTTTTGGTTTATCAAATTATTTTCTGGCATATTAAAGATTATTATAAAAAAATTGCCAAATCATGTTTAAAAGAAAATGAAACTTCACATACCATTTATACATATAGTTGGTTTTGTATAATAATTATTATTTATATAACTAAAAGTTTTTGTAATGACAACTATGTGATAGCTAACATTGATATAACATATTAAGACTTTCTAAATGATTTCTTATTTTATCCTCACAACAACTCTATGAGATGATTTCTATTATCAGCCCCATTTTACAAATGAAGAAACTAAGGGTAAGAGATGGTAAGTGACTTGCCCAGGATCACACAGCTGGTGAGAACATGAGGCAGGATTGGATCAAGTCTTCCCAACTCCAAATCCAAAGCTATATTCACTAACTTACCTAGAAAATATAACTATGTGGATATATTTATTGAAAAAATTCTACCCACTGCATTAAAAACATACCAAGAACATTAAGCTTCTCATTTTAGGTCACAATGTGGCCCATCAGGACCATCAAACATGATGAGTAACTGTAGAATTAATTAAAGACTTTGGGAAAGTATCTCAGTACCAATCCTCACCCAAAGTAATATCGGCCCCATTAGCTTTCTTCAATAGGGGACACATTTGCATTCTACAAATAATGATAAAGCACAGCATCTAAGTACCCCCTCTTAGAGACCACATGTTGATTCAAATTCATATTAAGGCAACTTAAATGCAGAAGAGAGAGGGAGACACTGAGAAAGGACAAAGAAGCCAAGATTAAGTATTTCATGTTAGCTACAGTAATAAGATAAATAAAATAAATTTATGGAATTAGAGTAGGTAAAAAAAACTATCACTTTTTGCAGACGATATCATTGTATACTTAGAGGATACTAGAGAATCAACTGAAAAACGACTTGAAATAATTCAGAATTTTAACAAAGATGAAGGACATAAAATAAACCCTCATCAATAATCAGTATTTCTATATATTACCAACAAAGCCCAACAAACAAGAAAAAGAGAAAATTCATTTAAAATAATTACAGACAATGTAAAATATTTGTGTCTCTACCTGCCAAGACAAACCCAGAAACTACATGAACACAATAACATACTTTTCACACAAATAAGAAAGATTTAAACAATTGGAAAATATCAATTGCTCATGAGTAGGCAGAGCTAATATAACAAAAATGAATAGTCTACCTAAATTAACTTACTTATTCAGTGCCATACCAATAACACACACACAAAAAATTATAGAGCTAGAAAAGATAATAAACTTCATCTGGAAAAAGAAAAGGTAAAGAATATCAAGGGGATTAATGAAAAAAGAAAAAGCAAAGGAAGATGGCCTAGCCATACCATATCTCAAACTACATGATAAAGTGGTAATCATTAAAACTATTTGGTACTGGCTAAGAAATAGAGTGGCAGATCAATGGAAAAGATTAGGTACAGAAGACACAGTAGTAAATGGTGATAATCTAAAGTTTGATAAACCCAAAGACCCTAGCTTCTGGGACAAGAAATTGCTATTTTACAAAAACTGCTAGAAAAAAGTGGAAAACAGTCTGACAGAAATTAGTTATAGGCCAACATATTTCACCTTATACCAAAATAAAATCAAAATGGGTACATGGTTTGGTCAAAAAGGGTGATATCATAAGCCTATTACGAGAGCAATAAATAATTTACCTGTCAGATCTATGGAAGAATATATGAGCAAGGAAGAAATAGAGAGAATAATGAAATATAAATGGATAATTGTGATTATATTAAATTAAAAAAGGTTTTGTTGAAACAAAACCAATACAACCAAAATTAGAAGTAAAGCAGAAAACTGATGGGGAGAACTTCTACACCAAATGTCTCTGATAAAACCATCATTTCTCAAATATTTAGAGAACTGGGACAAATTTATAAGAATATATGTCATTCTCCAATTAATAAATGGTCAAAAATATGAACAGGAAGTTTTCATATGACATTCACAAAATAGACTTTTAAAAAGTGACCCTCAGTCTTCCATTGGATTCTTCCAGATAAGAAAAAACTACAGTCATCTTCTCAGAGTCACATTAAATGGGGGGAAAGTGTATGTCTGTTTGTGTGTGTACATACACATATATTTATATATGTATACATACATGGCTACACATTTTTATATACACATACACACACACACACACACACATATATATATATATATACACATATGTATAGTGCTTAAGGTTTGTATTTGATAGGTAAAAGATTAATACATAATGGACGTGGATAGAGCACCGGCCCTGGAGTCAGGAGGACCTGAGTTCAAATCCGGCCTCAGACACTTAACACTTACTAGCTGTGTGACCCTGGGCAAGTCACTTAACCCCAATTGCCTCACAAAAAAAAAATACATAATGGACTATGCTACTGTGAGGCTGTATTTAACATTTTCCTCAAATGATTAAAAACAAGAATATCTATGAAGCAGGAAAATTTAAAATAAGTATTTTTAAACACTATATTACAAAAAACTGATCTTTTCTTTTGAGATGAGAGGGAATGTCATAAGAAATAGTTAAGACTATGTAGTCTGGGTACCTAGGCAAATACTGAATTAGGGTATTCTGATTCATTTCGGTGGTTTCCCCGAGATTAAGAAATTGTAGTCACTTTATTTTTTTTAAAAGATTGATAGACTGACAGTGACTGATTGATATATTTTCTATTGGAAACATACTTCCTGATTCATTTTATATACAATTTCTACTTTATAGTGAAGGTTTCTCTCTCTCTCTCTCTCTCTCTCTCTCTCTCTCTCTCTCTCTCTCTCTCTCTCTCTCTCTCTCCTCTCCTCTCCTCTCCTCTCCTCTCCTCTCCTCTCCTCTCTTTTCCTTCCCTCCCTCTCTCTTATAAAGTACTGGAACTGGTTATCAGGTTTAGACATGCACAGGGATGCAGGCAGCTTTACCTAAACAGTAAGTAGCTGCAATGATTGAGCCTTTAAAATATTTGCATTTCCTAGTTTAGTGGCAATGAACTGTAACAGAATGAAACCTCCGTTCTCTGAAAGTGAACTGACTGGTTCCAAAAGAATATGCCTTCCCAAGGTAATAGATTGATGCTCTTTAAAAATCAGTAAACAAACCAAAATCAACACCTCTCACCCTCTTGCCTTCAGAGTATTTTACTTCACTTGGAGATTATTTATTATCTTACTTCCCTAAATTTAGGTTTTATGATATTCCATAGTGGCATAAAACACACTTTAACATAGTCACAAATAAGTTCTTATAAGGATGGGGGGGGGCTGTATCTTACTGAATATTCCCAAAGGGCATGTTTACTATCCTTCTCTAATTTTTATATAAGACTTTTCCCATCATATGATTAATAAGCACACTGAATAAGCTTGGACTGGACAGGAAAAAAAAAAGGAGATTGGAAGTTTGGTCCAATTTGCTACTACATCATCGATCTTAAATAATTTAATTTCACCAGACCTCACTTTCCTCATCTGAAAAATTAGGGAGTTGTATTAAGATAATTTCTAAGGACCCTTCCAACTCTAAAGCTATAGTATTAAAAATAGAAAAAAGAACCCTATATTTCATTGATTTCCTGCCACTCATATTCCCATGTCAGCTATTTTAAACTCTTTTCTACATCCAGAAATTATTCCATAATCTGAACATGTCTCAAATCAAATTTACTATTTTCTCTCCAAACACCTTTTTCAAATTTTCTGTTTTTGTTGATAGAATTCTTATGCTACCAGTCACACAGAGTAAAAATCTGAGTTATTTTCCAAATCCAACCAATTGCCAAGTCTTATGTATTACATCTATGCATCTATGCAGTATTTTTATATCTATAACTATTTTCTATTCCCATAGAAACTAAGCTAGTTAAAACTTACAATTTTTTTGCTTAGACCGCCTCTGTTTCTCTCTGTTTCTGTTACTATCTGTTTCTTTTTGTCTCTCCTTGTCCCTGTCCATCTTTCTTTCTGATTCTGCTCTGTCCCTTTTGTCTCTTCTTCCCCATACCTTTTTTTTTTTTTTTTGGCAGAGCAATGAGGGTTAACTGATTTGCTCAGGGCCACACAGCTAGTAAGTGTCAAGTGTCTGTGGCTGGATTTGAACTCAGATCCTCCTGAATTCAGGTCTGGTACTTTATCCTCTGTACCACCCAGCTGTCCCCCTTCCCCATATACCCTTGGCCAACTCTGGCTGGCTTACTTTGGACTCTGGAAAACAATAATAATGTAATAATTTCTTGACTTCACATCGTCTAAATATAGGAATCAATGTGAATGCATGGTGATTATATATATGTGTGTGTATGTATATGTATATGTATATGTATATGTATATGTATATGTATATGTATATGTATACATATGGGTATATTTATATATGTCTACATATGCATATATACAGACATATATCTCTTTGAATAAATTTAAATTCTAAGGCATTTATTCTTTGCAATATTATGAAAACGCAACTCAAAACAACCATTAGATTCAAATTCAATTCAAAGCACAATGGCAAAGGTGACAAAAGATAGAAATAGTCAGAGTTGGAGTTATAAAAATGTATGTTAATGTATTGTTGGTAGAGTTCTGCATTGATATAAACATTTCTGAAAGTAATTTGGAATTGTACCAATAAAATGAATAAAATATCCATATCATTTGAATCGGTGATTCCATTGCTAGGCACATACCTCAAGGAGGTCATCAATTAAAGAAAAGCCCCATACTGTATTCATTACGATATTTGTATCAGTATTTTTCATGGTAACAAAGAACTGGAAATAATGAGGATGCTGATCCATTGCTGCATGGAAATACAAATTGTGATCCATGAATATGATGGAATAGTGCTAGGTTTTTAAAAACAATTTAACGAATCATGGAAAGGCTTACATGAACTGATGTACATCAAAGTAAGCAAAGCAAAGAAAAGAATATATACTGATATAAATGTACTATAATTTTTCCTTTGTTCTTGAAGGATGATGATATTGAGGTGATGTCCTAACTTGCATTAAATTGGATTTAAGTGAGATAGGGCTGTGCAAAGTCACCAACCTCACTCTCTCCTCCAGAGCCACCTGGGTCCAGTGGCAAAATATATGTATCAGGACAAGTGAGATGTCCCCGGATGTTTAAGACAATTGGGGTAAAATGACTTGCCAAGGGTCACATAGCTAGTAAGTGTCTGAGGTGATATTTGAACTGAGGTCCTCCCAACTTCAAGGCCAGTGCTCTATCTACTGTGACATCTAGCTGCCCCAACATAAACGTAAATGGAAATAACTAACACAAAACAATTGCAAATGGATGTCACAAATTTATGACATATAAGCTTGACTCCTACAATTTTGGAACCCTTATATATTGTCAGTTTGTAGATGTATGGTATTTCATTTTCAAAACAAGATCATCTTTATTTAAATAATTATTTGCTATATAGGATGCCTCACTGAGAAGAATGAAGGGGATGAATATAGTGGAAATTTAACAATTAATAAATTAAAAATCAATAAAATTTTATTTAAAAATAAAATTAATCTTTTAGCACTTTCAAAATGGAATTCCCTCCTCAACGGGGTTCTTTATTTTGTTCACTTGCTCTTGTCTATGCACTTTAGTTACTTCATCTTCTTAAGTGCTTCTTCCATTCTCTCATATAGCACATTATGTATCAGAGTGTTAGAATCCCAATGAGATGATTTCATTGTTATACATTATGCTTATATATCATTAGAAGAATTCTGGCAAATCTGACCCATTTTAAAATTTATTTGTTTTCCTTATGGAATGTTCCTGAGGAGATATAACTTAATTGGGTGTTATGTTGAATATGTAATCTAATTTCTTTCTGAATAACTTTCTGAAGTTTTATAAGATCCTCCTCAGAATGTCCATTTTGTTGGCCAAATGAACTCATTCTCTAAATGACCATCAACTTTGTTGTCAGTTGTCTCTTTCCACTTGACAATGCTATTGTTTTGCTGACTGAGGTGATTTCTGGGCTCTGCTGACTCCCTCATTAGGTCAAATGTGTTATAACAAATTTCTACAGGGAATGGTTACAAAGTCAATGTCATAATCATGATCTATTTCTCATTTATCAGCATTAAGAAGTCATTGTAATAATATAGACTAGAACAACTTTAAGTACATATTATCAACTTATCTTTATCCTCCTTGGAAATTTGTTTTGGTGATTTTGAATTTTGCTTTTATTCATTGAGGATTTGACTACACATACAAATCCACAGAGATAGTATATTGGGAAATGTGTCATATAGATAAATAATTGACAATCTCTCTCTTGCTTTCTTGCTTTCTCACTCTCTCACTGGCTCTCACTCGCTCTCGCTCTCTCTCATAGACCCTGTCCCCAGTACAAGCCAGCAGGGAGGTCCCCCTTCCAATACAAGCCAGTAGCTTGGTATTAAAGTTCAGTAAAAGCCAGTATCAAGGCCCTGAGCCCTAGTACAAGAATCTTAGGACAATGCAGAAGCAGGGTGAAACTCTTACATAAAAATACAAAGTCACAAAATAGAAACGATGAGCAAAAAAAAAAATAAATTGAATATAAAAAGTCACTGTGGTGACAGGATCAAGGCACAAGCTTATAAAAGAACAACAATATCAAAATTACTAGCTGCAAAACTTCAAGGAGAAATATACAGGAAAAATATTCATCAAAAGTAAACCCAGGAAGCACTTAAAAGTGATTTTTTAAAGTAAAAAAGAGGAAAAATTGGGAAAAGAAATGATGATAGTGCAAGAGAATCATGAAAAAAGAATCAATATCTTGGTAAAAGAAAAAGAAAAAATAGAAAAAGATATTTTTTTTAAATCACCAAAGAAAACACCTGAAAAATAAAATGGGGGAAATGGAAAAGGGGGTACAAAAATTCATTGAAGAAAACAACTCCATAAAAAGTAGAACTGATTGGGGCAGCTAGGTGGCACAGTGGATAGAGTACTCACCCTGGTTTCAGGAGGACCTGAGTTCAAATCCGGCCTCAGCCACATAACACTTACTAGATGTGTGACCCTGGGCAAGTCACTTAACCCGAATTGCCTCCCCCCACCAAAAAAAAATACAAAAAACAATAACAACAGCAACAAAAGTAGAACTGATCAAATGGAAAACAAAGTACAAAAGCACACTTGAGAAAATAATTCCTTAAAAATTAGAATTAAGCAACTGGAAGCTAATGACTCCATGAGGTATCAAGACACCACAAAATAGTCAAAAGAATGTAAAAATATAACAAACTAGCTCACTGGAAAAACAACAGAACTGAAAAATAGATCCTGGTGGAATAATTCAAGAATTCTTGAACTACCTGAAAGCCATGATAAAAAAAATAGATTCTGAACATCATATTTTTGGACAGCATATTTTAAAAAATCAAGGAAAACAGCCCTTATACACCTAATCCAGAGATGAAAATAGAAATGGAAGGAATCCACTCATAATTATTTGAAAGAAATCCCAAATTGAAACAGGAAAAAACAACACATACACACACACACAAACACACTCACAAAAAATCAAAAAACAAACAAAGCAATCAAAGAAATCTCCCAGGAACATTATAGCCTGAATCCAGAGCTCCCAGATCAAGGAGAAAATACTATAAGCAGCCCGAAAGAAAGAAGTCAAATATTACATGGATTACATGGAATTTAGTGGTTTCTACATTAAACAACCAGAGGGTTTGAAATATGATATTCCAGAAGGCAAAGGAGTTAGTATTGTAACCAAGAATTACCTACCCAGCCAAACTGAAAATAATTCTTCAGGAGAAAAATAGATATTAAATGAAATAGAGGACTTTAAAGCATTCCTAATTAAAAGAACAGAGCTGAATAAAAAAAATACCTTCAAATACAAGACTCAAAAGAAACATAAAGGTAAAACATAAAGGTAAAAGTGAAATACGAAAGAGAACACAAATGAGATTCAATAAAGTTAAACACTATTCCTACATGCCAAGATGATATTAATAACTCTTTTTATTTTGTCTTGGATAGATCTAATTTTTTTTTTTCTAGTTACATTTAGAGATAGTTTTCAACATTTGTTTTTATAATATTTTTAGTTTCAAATTTTTCTCCCTCCCTCCCCTCCCTCTCCCATCCATCCCCAAGACCGCAAGAAATCTGATATAGGTTATATATGTACAATCACATTAAACATATTTCTGCATTAGTCATGATGTGAAAGAAGAATTAGAGCAAAAGGGAAAAACCTCAAAAAACAACAAAAAAATAGAAATAGTATGGTTCAATCTGCATCTAGAGGCCACAATTTTTCTTTTCTGGATTTGAAGAGCATTTTACATCATGAGTCCTTTGGAACAATCTTGAACCATTGCGCTGCTGAGAAGAATCAAGTCTATCACAGTTGATCAACACACCATGTTGTTGATACTGTGTACAATGTTCTCCTGGTTCTGCTCATATCACTCAGCATCAGTTCATGTAAGTCCTTCCAGGTTTCTCTGAAATCTGCCTGCTCATCATTTCTTACAGCACAATAGCATTCCATTATATTCATATGCCACAACTTGTTCAGCCATTCCCCAATTGATGGCATCCCCTCAATTTCCAATTCCTTGCCAACCACAAAAAGAGCAGCTATAAATATTTTTGTACATGTGGGTCTTTTCCCTTTTTTTATGTACTCTTTGGGGAAAGGACCTAATAGTGGTATTGCTGAGTCAAAGGGTATGCACAGTTTTATAGCCCTTTGGTCATAGTTCCAAATTGCTCTCCAGAATGGTTAGATAAGTTCATGGCTCCAGCAACAATGGATTAGTGTTCCAATTTTTCCACAGCTTCTCCAACATGTATTATTTTCCTTTTTTGTCACATTAGCCAATCTGATAGGTGTCAGGTTGTTGTTTTAATTTGCATTTTTCTAGTCAGTAGTGATTTATGGCAATAGATAGTTTTGATTTCTTCATCAGAAAACTGCCTGTTCATATCCTTTGACCATTTCTCAATTGTGGAATGACTTGGATTCTCATAAATTTGATTTAGTTCCTGATATATTTTAGAAATGAGGCCTTTATCAGAAATATTGGCTATAAAAATTGCTTCCCAGTTTTCTGCCTCCATTCTAATTTTGGATGTATTGCTTCTGTTTGTACAAAAAACTTCTTTTTTAGCAGGGCAATGAGGGTTAAGTGACTTGCCCAGGGTCACACAGCTAGTAAGTGTCAAGTGTCTAAGGTCAGATTTGAACTCAGGTCCTCCTGAATACAGGGCTGGTGCTCTATCCACTGTGCCACCTAGCTCCCCCTGAACAAAAACTTTTTAATTTAATGTAATCAAAATCATCCATTTTGCATTTCATAATATTCTCACCCTCTCTTGTTTGGTCATGAACTGTTCTCCTTTCCACAAACATGAGAGGTAAACTATCCCTTCCTCTCCTGATTTACCTATGGTATCACTTTTTATGTCTAAATCATGTACCCATTTTGACCTTATTTTAGTATAACATGTAATATGTTGGTCGATGACTAGTTTCTGCCATACTATCTTCCAGTTTTCCCAGGAATTTTTGTCAAATACTGAGTTCCAGAAGCTGGAGTCTTTGGATTGATCAAACAGTACATTACCAAAGTCATTTACTACTATGTCTCCTGTGCCTGACTTATTCCATTGATCCACCACTCTATTTCTTAGCCAATACCAAATAGCTTTGATGAATGCCACTTTATAGTAAAGCTGCAGATTTGGTACAGCTAGCCCACCTTCCTGTGCATTTTTTTTTCAATAGTTCCCTAGATATTCTTGAACATCTGTTCTTCCAGATGAATTTTGTTATTATTTATTCTAGCTCTATAAAATAATTTTTACACAGTGATATTTGTAACTCTTAAGAACTTTATCACTGGAGGCAGAGCCAAGATGGCAGAGGAAGAAAGGAAGCTACTCACCTGAGCTCTCCCCAGGACCCCTCCAAATACCTTTACATAATGCCACAAGATAATTCTTGGAGGAGCAGAACCCACAAAAGGATATAGTGGGGCAGCTAGGTGGCACAGTGGATAGAGCACCTGCCCTGGAGTCAGGAGGACCTGAGTTCAAATCTGGCCTCAGACACTTAACACTTACTAGCTGTGTGACCTTAGGCAAATCACTTAATCCCAATTGCCTCACCAAAAAAAAAAAAAAGGATATAGTGAAATCCTTTTTCAGCCAAAGACAACTTAGAGTATCAACAAGAAAGGTTTGTTATATAGAAGTGAGGGTGAAGTACAGTCCAGTGCAGGCTGTGCCAGTGCAGACCAGGCCCCAGAAAACCAGAAGCAGGCCTTAGGACACCAGTAATTCAACAATGGTAGCTACTGCTTTTGGAACTCTCAGCTCACAGATGGTAAGAGGGTTGAACACCTAATCAGAAGTAGATTACAGGGGTCTCTGTCGGCACTGAAGCAGGACTCTGTTGCTTTGTTCATACTTGGATACAGGTTGCAGCCCTGAGTGTTAGTCCCAGGGCAGTAGGAGCACTAGCACACAAGAGCTCGGAGCCATAGTGGAACAGGGATCCTCAATACAGATCCAGGGCAGAAAATATTGCTTGTGGTCACTCACAGACCAGGGCATAGGCCACCAGAGTAGTAAACAAACATTTCCTTATATCAACCCACCTTGGAAAAACTGAAAACTTACAGGTCACTAGAAGTGTCTCTGAAAAGAGACGTGTAAACCCCCTAAATCTAGGGACAGTTCTCCCTCCATCCTGGAAGAACTTTATTCCTATAAGGGCAATTAGTAGGGCAAATATACATAGACAGAGAGTACAGGTATTAGCAGACTATGATTGCATGATATAAAAAAATTAAAGGGTAAGAAAGAAGATTGAAAGAAGGAAGGGGGATATAGTCACCAACTTCACTCTTTCTTCCTGAGCCATCTGACTTCAACTTCAAAGTCACCAACTTCACTCTTTCTTCCTGAGCCATCTGAGTCCAGTGTAAAGATATATATCAGGATGACTGGAGATGGCCCCAGATGTTTAAGGCAATTGGGGTTAATTGACTTGCCCAGGGTCACATAGCTAGTAAGAGTCTGTGGTAGGAAGTAAAAAGGGGCAGGGATGGGGAAGGGCATGATAAAAGGGAAGAGGAATTGAGAAAGACGGTGATCACAAGGAAAACACTTGTGAAGAGGTTTGAAGTGAAGATAAGAGAAAGAAAACAATAAGGGAAAACAGGATGGAGAGAAATGCACAGTTAGTTATCATAATTGTAAATGTGATTGGTATGAACTCATCCATAAAACAGAAGTGGATATCAGAATAGATTTCAAACCGGAATCTCACAATATGATATTTACAAGAAACACATTCAAAGTACATTGATACAGACAGAGTGAATTTAAGGGACTAAAGCAGAATCTATTATGCTTCCATTGAAGTTTAAAATAATCATGTGTAGTGTTCATGACCTTAGACAAAGCAAAAGCAAAAATAGATCACATTAAATGAGATAAGGAAGGAAAGTATATCTTGATAAAAGTTACTATAAACAATGAAGAAATATCTAAACAAGAAATTTAAATGAATTTGAGAAGGAAATATACAATAAAACTGTACTAGTGGGGGACTACAACTCTCCCCTCTCAGAACTAGATGAAGCTACCCCCAAAAAAGTAAATAAAAAGAATTTAAAGAGGTGATTAGAATCTAGAAAAGTCAGAAACAATAGATCTCTGAAGAAAATTGAATGAGAATAGAAATGAATGTTATTTTTTTTCTCAGCAGAACATACCACCTAAACAAAAATTGACCATGTATTAGGGCATAAAATCCTCACAACCAATTGAAGAAAAGCAGACATATTGAATGTATCCTTTTCAGATCATAATTCAATAAAATGTAGTGGAAAGATAGATTAAAATTCCATTGGCTACTAAATTATCTAACACTAAATAATGAGTGTCAAAGAACAAATCATAGAAACAATAAATAATTTCATTAAAGAGAATGACTGTAATTTGACAGCATAACAAAAATTTGTGGGATTTAGCAAAAGCAATACTTGAGGAAAATTTATATATCTAAACTCATATCAATAAGAGAGTAAAAGAATAGTTCACTGAATTGAGCATGCAACTAAAAGAATTAGAAAAAGAGTAAATTAAAAATCCTCAATTAAACACCAAATTGGGAATCCTGAAAATCAAAGGAGTAATTAATAATTCAGAAAGTAGGAAAGCCATTGAACTAGTAAAGAAAACTAAAAGCTGGTTTTATGAAAAAAATGATCAATGTCAAAAATGTAAGGGGTAAATTTGTTACCAATGAGTGGTAAAAACAATGAAGTTTAAATAAATGATTTGGGGCTTTTCCTGACCAATTATATGTCAATAAATATGACTGAAATGAAATGGGTGGGTATTTTAAAATATATAAATTTCCTAGATTAATAAAAGAGGAAACAAAATACATAAATAACCCCATCTAAGAAAAAGAAATTGAAAATGTCATTAATTAATTTCCTCAGGAAAAAAGCTACAAAGGCCATATGGATTCACTAGGGAATTCTACCAAACACTTAAAGAACAATTAATCCCAACTCTATATAAATTATTTAGAAAAAGAAAGTGGAGTCCTACCATATTCCTTTTTATGTCACAAATATGGTGCTAATAACAAAACAAGGAAGAGCAAAAACACAAAAAGAAAGCTATAGACCAATTTTCCAAATGTATATTGATACAAAACTTTTAGATAAAATAGCACCAAGGAGATTACATGAATATATTACAAGGATCATATACTATGACCAGGTTAGTTTTATATAAGGAATGCAGAAATAGTTCAATATTAGGAAAAATTATCAGCTTAGTTATCCATATTAATAATCAAACCAGGAAAGAAAAATCTTTTGATAAAATACAGTACCCATTCCTATTAAAATGCTATAAGAATACATGAAGCTTACCTTAAAATGTTGAGTAATATTTATCTAAGAACTACAGGAAAGCATTATCAAAAATGGGGATAAGCTAGAAGTCAATAAAATCAGAGGTAAAGCAAGGATGTCTATTATGAAAATTATTTTATATTGCACTAGAAATGTTCACTTTAGCAATAAGAGAAGAAAAAGAAATTGATAGAATTAGAATAGGCAATGGGGAAATAAGGTTGTCACTTTTTGCAGATGATATGATGACATACTTGGAGAATTTTAGAGAATCAACTGAATAACTACTTGAAATCATTAACAACTTAAGCAAAGTTGCAGGATACAAAATGAACCCACATAAATCATGGACATTTCAATATGTTATCAACAAAGTAAAACAGTGAAAGATAAAAAGAGAAATCCCATTTACAATAACTGTAGATAATATAAATTATTTGGGAGTCTAACTGCCAAGACAAACATAGGAACTATATGAACATAATTCCCAAACACTTTTCACCCAAATAAAATCAAATCTAAACAAATGGAAAAATATTAATTGCTTATGGGAAGACTGGGCCAATATAATAAAAATATAATTCTATCTAAATTAATATATTTATTTAGTTCTGTACCAATCAAACTACCAAAATAGTTTATAGAGCTAGAAAAAAATAACAACAAATTTCATAGAAGAACAAAATGTAAAGAATAACAAAGGAATTAATTTTTTTTAAATGTGAAGAAAAGTAATCTAGCTGTACCAGAGCTTAAATTGTATTATAAAGTGGTAATTACTAAACAATTTGGTACTGGATAAGAAATAGAGTGGTGAACACTGGAATATGTTAGTAGACAACAAATTCTAATAAACAACCATAGTTGTTTAATGTTTGATAAACCCAAAGATCCAAGCTTTGGGGACAAAAACTCATTATTTAACAAAAAAAATTCTAGGAAAACTGGAAAATCATATGGCAGAAACTTGGTATAGACCAACATCTCACATTGTATGCCAAGATAATTTCAAATTACAAAGGCATGGAATAGTTTGCCTGCCATATCTATGAATAAGGGAGGAAAATTAGGACCAAACAAGAGATAGAGAGCTTTATGCAAAGTAAAATAGAAAATTTTGATAATCTACAATCTTAAACTTTTGCACAAGCAAAAAATAAGCAACCAAGATTAGAGGGAAAGCAGGAAACTAGAGTGTGGGGGATTTTACAGCAAGTATCTCTGATAAGGACATCATTTCTCAAGTACATAGAGAATTGGTCTTCATGATTATATTCTAGTCCCTTCCCCTTCTATTTTATGAAACAAAAAGTTGTTTTGATTCAGAGAGACTAAGTAGAGGCCTATTACAATAGTCCAGGCAAGAGAAACAGAAGTCTTAAACTAGAGTCATGGTTATGTGAGCAGAGAAAGAGTATGTATATGAGTGATATGGAGGAAGAAATGACAAGATATTTGACAAGAGTAAGGGATCTAGTTACAAACCAAATAACTGATAGCATGAGCATGATAATAAGAGACATAGGAAAATTTAGAAGAATGGTGGGGTTCAGTAAAAGATGGTGGGATCTGTTTTGGATCTGAAGAATTTGAGATCTCTTAGAGGACATCAGATTCAAATTCTGAATACTCAGGTTGCAATGGAGGACTTTAGTTCAAGAGAAAGAATGACTGACTACATTAGTAATGAGTGAAATTACTCAGCAATGATGGGGAATGTTTGTTGTCATTATGGTAGTAGTTTGCCATTTCTTTCTCCAGCTTGTTTTACAGATGAAGAAAATGAGACAATCAGGGTTAAATGACTTGCTGGTACTAAGTTACACAGGTAGTAAGTGTTCCAAGTCAGACTGGAGCTCCAAAAGATCTTCCTGACTCAGTGTCTGTTACCATATCCAGTGCTACATTCAGCTGCCCCAACAAATCTTTTGGGATAATCTTAGATACACAATTATTACAGCAACTGAAATAGATGACACTTCCAAGTCCCTTCTGATATTAAATAATGAATACTGTTTTATATCATTATTGAGAGGACAACATAGATATATGAATAATTTTATGACATATTCTCAGTATTTTAGGAAACACATTTTTGGTTAAAACTCTTGTCCACTGAATGGTGCAAATTAAAACATTAATTTTAAAAAGCAGCAAGAATACTATGTATGATATGTATCAGGAATATTAATGTTATAGATGAGACAAAACCAATATAAAATGGGGAGGAGAAAAGATTTGATGATTACATTACATATTCACTCCCAAAAGTTTCTGTTTTAACTCATATCTTCCTATCCATGCTGACATCATTAAAATGTATATTTTATTTCCTTAAAGTTGACATCACATCCAGCAGCTCAGAATGAGAAGGAAACAAATAGCAAGTATTTGGTATTGGTAAATGCAAAGCCATAGGAAATTAAGTTGAGATATCAACTTCTCTTTTAAGGCTCTTTTAATAACTTAATGTACATATCATTCCCACTTATTCTGTTACAATTTATTTTAGAAAAATATTTTTTCTTTTATAAGGGATATCAGCAACACATACGTATTATTTTGCAACATATAAACTTCTCAATTCAACAGTGATTGCAATAGGTATTGAATAATATTCATTATATCATCATGGTTTCCTGAAATATATTTGTAAAATACCAGTTAGTTTTCCTAAAATAATATTCTGGACCAACATGGAGTCTTTTATTTACTTATAAGTTATAGGGAATCAAATTCCAAATTCCTCAAAAATATCATATGAACCATGTATCCCTAGGACCTAGCATAATGTCTCCAACATAATAGAGACTTAATGAATGCTTTATATTGCATTGCAAATCACTATGAGGAATTAAAATATTGTTGGTTGTTTTTCTTGCAGTTTAGTGGTGTCACCCTCCTTTTAGTTCCCTGAACATGACATTTGACCTCCTCAATCTATTCATTTTCACTTTCTTTCTTCAGGTTTTCTTATCTTTGTTTCTCTCTCCTAAAATTTTACATTCTTTATGAAGCTTGATAACTTATATGTATCAATAAGTTATATGAATAACTTATCACATATATTAAGGTGACATGTGTATATGGCATATATATATGTTTTGCAGAGATTTCTATATATCTATATTTGAGTGTGCATCAATCTTTCCTAAGTGTTTGTAATATATCCACAACTCTTCTCATTTTCATAAAAATATTTTTTCCTGCAAATTTTATTATTGAAGGCTTACTAGAGTGCCTGGCATATAGTAGGCACTTAATAAATGCTTATTAACTTGATATCTCATTTCATGTTTACAACAACAGTGAGAAGTATTTTTGTTATTTCACTTTTGTAGATAAGAATTTGAGGCTTAGGGATATTAAGTGAATTGTCTAGCATCACACAGCTAGTGGCTAAGGAAGAATTTGAGTCCAGGTCTTCCTGACTCCAAGGCCATCATTCTTTGCAATGCACCTGATGATACTTAAGCCTTTTATAGGAAATTCTACCTTACACTTTCTTTTTATTTTTATTGTTTTTATCTTCTTTTCCTTGGGTTATCTTGTAGAACAATCTCTCTGGGTTTTTGAGATTGTATCACTTCCAGCACGGATTCTTTTTAAAATGCATTTTATCCTGCCCAGGCTCATAACATTGTAGAATATCCTCGGTGAGTTGCCCAATAACACAAATGAGATCACACTAACAGAGTCAATCAAGGAAAGACTAAGAGATTGAAGTGCCTCACCATTTGACTTCTCAGTAGCAGGATAGCAGATATATTGCTAGCCCCATGATGTTTCAAGGACTTACTTGGACAACATTTATTAATAGGATCATTTAGTTTACAGATAAAGAAACTGAACATAGAAATTCAATGATTAGTCTAAGCATGCACAAACCATAAGACAATTATACTAGGAAAATGGCAGAAACAACTTAGACAAGCTTTTCTTCAAAGTCATGGTCGTAACCTTCTAGGTATCAAAAGAAACTTCCCAAGGGTCTGAGTAGACAGAGCTATCATAGCCTCTTAATAACTATTTCCTGGTTCTGACAAGATAGCTTTAATGAAAACTCCTATACAATTCCACAGTAAAATAAATCAAGATTTTTTCCCCTAGTCTCAATCTCTACTCCCCGTCACCTCCTACCTCAAATCATGAATCAGAATATAGAGTTTTTTGAGTTCATAACCCCATAATCTTTTCTTTTTATCCCTAACTCCATCATTGTCTCCTCCTTCATTAGGTCAAAGTAATTAAAGTATTACATTCATCATCCTTTCTCCAAAGATCAGACATTCTCCAAATCATTAACAAAATGTAATAGGAGATATGGAGAGTCTTAAAAGTCCTAGGAAGAAAAAGTTTGAGAAATGCTGCAGTAAAATCATTTTGCCATGGTCAAAGGGGACATGAGATTCACTGATATTTCAAAATCTTTACTCTATTAGTTTTAACTACCTCCCAAATTGATTTTTTCATTTTAAATAAGGACTGCTAACAAATTGGTGAAAGTTACAGCTTTTAGTTTTATGTCTTTTTCTCCTTATTTACCCCAGAAATTGCTAATGAGTGCTGAATGAATAAAATGCAGACACTAATGGGAATTGAGCATAGAATGTCAGAGCTGGGAAATATCTCTGGGATTATCTTCTATTATCTTCTCATTTTCCAGAAAGAGAACTTGAAGACCAATGAGATGAAACACTTTGATCAAGGTCACATAACCAGTAAATAATGCGACTGGGACCCAGTTCTTTTGATTGCACAGTCAAACAAGAATTGGATAACAATTCAAGTTTTCAGTGTTTTCTGAGTTGGAAGAATTTGAGCTTGATCCATTCTTGGTCAGCATAGGAGGAACAAAAAAATGAAACATATAACTTGCTTATCTTAATACATAATCCTATTATGCATTCAATAGTTTTCTCATTTTGTGGAGCTAAGCTCTATTATTTAGGTCATAACTTTAAAAAAAAAGATGACATGATTTTATTTAATCTTTCCTTCTATTTACAAAATAGAGAATAATTTATAGTTTTCTGAGTCCTGTGGTAAAAAATTATTTGTGGTAAAGATATATATGAGAAGTTTTAGCTGAATCATTTGAGAGATTGCACATACTACTGAAGCAACTTTTGAAGGACCTCCCTTTTGGGGAGGAGACCGTGACGAACTTCCAGGATGCCAGCTTAAAAGTGAGGGAGGAACGGAAGTTTGCTCTCTCTGGCTTTTAAACTTAGCCGTGGCGGTGCGTGCAGGTGAGAGGAAACACGTGGTTGGTGTTCGGCTTTGGGTGTGCTAGTTCTCAGCCTGGTGGGCAGTTTGGGATTCGGTGAGCTTTATAAAGGAAAATAGACTAAGTTTAGATCTAAGGTCATTCATCTGTATTTCTACTTCCCTATTTCCCTAATTGGTATCGCCTTTTGTTGTATAATTAATTCCCAAGCAAAAAAAACTAATCCCTCACAGATTAAAGCTCAGAGACTTCTTTTTCTTAGTGGTCTGGGATATATATATATATATATATATATATATATATATATATATATATATGGGAAAAGTTAAAGGGGGAGTTTAATGTTCTGTATATACAATTTTGAATCTCACAGTCCTTTCCTATGCTTCACATATATTGAGGTTGTTCAGTATTATGTAATGGGATCTACCCTTAGAGTTAATAGTACTATGTTCAAATATATACTTTTGCATTCAGGACTCTGCTTTGTTCTGAAATTTCTCCCAACGGCTCCATCCTCTTTGCTAGATCTTCATCATCGGGTCACAACCATGAAGCATGGATGTCTCTAAATGCTCTGTCCTGGACCCTGAAGCAGCCTTCTGGGTGGTATCCTCTTCTCCAGACCATCTCTAATCTACTCTCTACTCACCTATAAAATGAATAGGTTCTCTGTGATGCAGAATAGGAAATATGTTGTCTTCTATTGACATGAATTTATATAAACCATCCCTAGATATATTGCCGTGGCCAAGTCACTAAGCCCTTTTCAAGTTTGCCAATTTCCTCATGTATGAGAAACACTGAAATTTTCATCACAATTATCACAGGGTTGTTTATGGGGAAATTCTTCTGTATATTTTAAATTCTTCAGATTCAGTTGCTGTTACTGAACTAATTGTCTTTCCAGGAAAGGATGCATCACAATGGAAAATATGGTACTCTGTACTGCACTTGTTCAGTGGAGAGTGGACTTCATTTGACTAGACATTATTATTTTTTCAAAGCAGCAAGTCCATTTAAAAAAGAAAATAATTACTTCTGAATAAAGAGGGGATTAATAGGCTTGTATAGTTTTATCAGTGTTCTTTCTTCCTGAAGTCTCTTAAAATATCATTTCATTATATATTTCACCAATTCACATTTTTACAAGTTGAGCATTGTAATTTAGGTGGTATTTTTTTAAAATGCCATCAAGCTATATTGTTTCTCTTATATATTGCTATAATGTTGAGTGATTTATCTTACATTTTGGTCACGCTTTACAAGTATTAAAATTGTTCCCTATGCATTAACTCATGACAACTTCACAATGTTCCTGTTAGGTAGGCACAGCAGACATTATTGTTCCCATTTAACTAGTAAGAAAACTGAGACTTAGACTAGCTAAGTGATTTGCCCAAGGACATATGGCAACCAAGTGGAAATCAGAAGATATTAGCCAAGGCTTTCTGACCCCTAAACTAGTTTCTTTCTGAAAACTGTCCTGAATATTACTTAAAATTAATAAATTAAAGGTTTTCATTTCAACCTCAAGGGCAAGGAGCTAGAGCAGAAAATCTGTTTTGACATTCCATCACTGATCTACCCCATTGTGATCAGGTATTATAGGTTCTTCTAGTCAGTGGGGGATTTTACATCCCATATGGGATGTAATACCTGAACAAAAGAGGTGAACTAAGGACAGTCTCTGACCAGCTTTAATTTGTTTGTCTCATGTTTCCATTTTAAGTAGATAAAACCAGTAATTTTGTAATTTGATCGAGTCATATTTTTTCACTTAATATGTCATCCACTCTCTCAGTTTATTGTGTTTTACTTATAACTTAGTTTACACATTGATAACATGAACATTTTAATTTGCAAAATTAAGAAGAAAAGGGAAGTTATCATCCCTTGCAACCAAACTAGCTGTAGTCTTTTAGGATACTCAAAGATTGAGCATCCCATGGTGCTCTTGTGAATTAGTCAAAGGTCAAAGACTGGGCACCTCAAATGAAAATATTCTTCCTTCTTGTGTATCATTAGCTTTGATTGCAAACTGGAGAAATGGTGTGGGGAGGATGCAATAGGATATAAAGAGTTATTTATTTCCTAAAGTTTTATTACAATAGTGTATTTAAGAAAGAGTATGCTTTCATGCTTAGGGATTCTAAAAAGAAAAAAAAATGTTAGTGACACTGTGCTCCATGACATTATATAAGAGGACAAATTTGGGGCAGCTAGGTGGTGCAGTGGATAGAGTACCGTCCCTGGATTCAGGAGGACCTGAGTTCAAATCTGACCATAGACCCTTGACACTTACTAACTGTGTGACCCTGGGCAAGTCACTTAAACCCAATTGCCTCACCAAAAAAAAAAAAAAAGAGTACAAATTTAATAGTATGGGGAAATAAAGAATTAGGTAAATTTCTGAGATCAGTAGTCTCTCCAAAACAAATGGCTTCAAAACAGTGTTCCAGAGATCATGCTACTTCTACAGAGGATCTCCAGAGGGTTCTCTGAAAACAAGAGAGACAAAAATTTGTGTCTGTTACATTAGCTACAGGTTCCACTCTACAGTCATCAGCAATATGGAAGATTCAAGTGAATGAATGAAGGAACAATTGAATGAATGAATGAATGAATGAAAATATTTATTGAGTGATTAAAATGTACAGCACTATGCTAATCACTAGGGATACAAATAGAAAAGTGAAGAAACCCCTTTCTGCAAGTTGTTTTTCAGTATGTATTTTTTTCAGTAGTGTCTGACTTTTCCTTACCCCATTTTGGGTTTTCTTTGCAAAGCTATTATTGTGTTTTGCCATTATCTTCTCCAGTCCTTACTTCAAGTTCTATGACTTCTTTTTTTTTTTTTTTTTTTTTGGTGAGGCAATTGGGGTTAAGTGACTTGCCCAGGGTCACACAGCTAGTTAAGTGTTAAGTGTCTGAGGCTGGCTTTGAACTCAGGTCCTCCTGAATCCAGGGCCAGTGCTCTATCCACTGCGCCACCTAGCTGCCCCAGTTCTATGACTTCTAATGGGGGAGACAACATATCTGCCTGAAAAGGAGAATTTGGGGGCTAGTCTACAAAATAGAATAGTTACATTATGTGCCGATTCATTTCTGCTGTAAAAACAATGATTGTTTACATCTGTATGTATCACGATAATGTTGAATAAATTAAAACAGGCTGAGGAAGATGACCTATATCCATAAATTGTCATCAATATCGAAAGCATATAGAGAGCAAGATTTTCAGAGAGTATCTGTCGAATTAAAAAAACCAACTAGATGGAGGAAATTCTATTGTGTGATTATTAATAGTAAATTCCATCCTCCATCAAAATTCCTGAGAAGAAAAATCCTCCAATTCAGTTTGTATCCCTCTCTTTTTTACTTTCTTTCTTAAGATATCTCAGAAATGCAGTTGCAAAGTGTTGCTTTTAAATCAAGGTGTTTAAAGATATAAAGAAACTAACAATGCGTGGTCTTCATCTATCCTATTCTTTAAAAAAAATATGGGCACCTGGAAATAAGATTGTGCTCAAGTATCACTAAAATGTTTTAGGTCACAAGGTAGCATGACATATTGCAAAGACCACTGGATTTGGATTTCATATACTTGTGAGTTCAAATCCTGACTGATACTTGCTAGCTGCTTAATCTTATGGAAGAAAACTCTGTTTCTATTGATAGATGGAGAGAGAGAGATAGAAGTTGAATTATAGATAAATAGAGATAACATATATATGTATATATATATATATATATGTATTTTCATAAATACTATTTCTACTCTCTTCCTACATGATTATAAGAAAAAAATGTTTCATAAACCATGAAGGCTATGAAATTGTATTATTTTACATTGCTTTTTCAATTCCTAGTACAGGGGGCAAGTAGGCACCACAGTGGATAGAACACTGGCCCTGGATTCAGGAGGACCTGAGTTCAAATGCGGTCTCATACAGTTGACACTTATTAGTTGTGTGAGCCTGGGCAAGTCACTTAAGCCTCATTGTCCTACAAAACACACAAACAAAAAACCAATTCCTAGTACAATGTTTGTGCGTGATAATAATGACTGGTCTTTGTATAGGTTAAATTATTTTACATGAAGTATCATATTGGGTCTTTATGATAACTCTGTGAGATAAGTGATTCAGATATTTGGTTTTCTATTTTAAAGCTAGGGAACAGGCTGAGAAAATTTTAAATGACTTGTCCATGGTTACACAACTAATAGATTTCTGAGGTAGGATTTGGAACATCCGTTTTAACTGAAAATCCCACAATCCACAGTCAGACTTCCTTCCTGATGATATGGGGGGAAAATGGGGTACGGGTTAGGGTAGGGGTTGGGGTTCTTGGGAATTCCTCTTTAAAGAATTACACCCTCTTGCACACAAAATATAGTTAGAACAAGGTGATAATTTATTTAGGAGCAAGGGAAGGGAACGGTGGGGGGAGGGAAATCATGAAAGAAATCCTTGGACTTTTCATGGGGAGACTGGCATAAAGTACATGGCTCAGAGGTACCAAATCTCCTCGAACAGGAGACTGGAAGGTACTTTTATAGAGGACTGATTGGGGTGGACCATCTGCCCGTGAAAAGTTCCTTTAGTGAGAGAGGACCATCCCCCAGTGGTGGTAGCTGGGGGAATTGGGTGAGGAGTCGAGGACCATCCCCCACTGGTAGTGACTAGAGGAATTGGGTGAGGGGTGGCTTTCTCTTCAGGACACAAAGGCCGCAGCCACACCCAGAATGAAGGGTAGAAATACCAAGCTAGCTCAGTCTGATTTGGTTCAGGTTATCTCTCTAGGCGTTATCTGTCCTCTGGTTTAGTTTCTCAAGGAGAAGGTTCCTTGATGTGCCCCCAAAGAACTTCTGGGGTGCTCTGCACCCCATGACACTTCATTCTCTCTTACCTAATAAAGATTTAATAAACATTTATTTTAATTGAATTGTCACTAAGGAGGAGTGGAGTGGAGATAATGGAATTGCAGAATGCCCATTTCTACCATCTCATATCCTTTAACTTCATGTTGGCCTTGACTCTCTAACAGAAAAAAAGAAGTGATACACTTTGAAAAGAGAGATTCATCAGGTGGGAAAAGAGTGAAAGGGGAGAGAAAGAAACAGAGGCTGAAAGATAAAGACAGAAAGGCAAGTAGAGGGGAACAGAAACAGAGAAACAGACAGAGACAGAGAGACAGAGAGACAGAGAGATGCAGAGACAGAGAAACAAAGAAAAAGACATAGAAATAGAGACAGAAACCAGACACAGGCAGAATAAAGAAACAAAAAAAAAATGGCAAAGAAACAGATAAATCATAAGACAGACCAGAGCCTTCTTTAGTAAATGACCTTTATCCAGAAAACACAGAGCTAGAGGTTGTTTTGTCTGCAAGTACAATTTGTTTTCAAATGTGTTCATTTATTAATTTATATTCACCATCCTAGTTGTTCTGATGGACTTGTTTTTCATTAGTAAGAATGAATAGCATAACAATTGAAGATTGAATGAATAATGAAAAATGCATTAACAAATCAATGAACATTAAGTATCTACTACCATCCCAGAAACTATGGAAACAGAGTAAAAACAAAATCCCTTGTCCTCAAAGATCTTATATTCTCTTGGAATACAAGATGCTGTGCTGGAAGGACCTTAAGACAAACATGTAAAAGTAAGAGAATTCTTGCCTTCAAAGAGTTTACGTTTATGCCACAAAAACAACATATATGGAAGATTGGGGAAGATTTGGTCTGAGGAGCCAGATGAAACATAGAGTGGAGGAAGAGTGTCATATACTGATATGCCCTTGTCATAAGAAATGGTAGTACTGATCATAATATTGTTACTAACATAAGTAGTACAGAACAGGGGCAGCTGGGTGGCATAGTAGACAAAGCACTGACCCTGGGTTCAAGAGGACCTGAGTTCAAATCCAACCTCAGACACTTGACACTTAATAGCTGTGTGACTCTGGGCAAGTCACTTAACCCTCATTGTACTGAGGAGCGGGGAAAAAAAAAGAAAGAAAAAAAGAAATAGAGAACAGGTAACAAAAAGGTGTTCTCAAGTACAAGAATATTGAGCATGATTTGGAATTACATATTGGAAAGAATGGAAAGATAAAGAGAATATTCCATTGATTAAGGACCTACTAATTAACAGACACTGTACTAAATGCTGTAGAAATATAATTTCATATAGATTAGTACTGTCACATGTAGGCGAGTTTGCGAATGGGGTCATTTAGTCCCAGGGCAAAATTTCAAAGTTGAATGAATTAACTCATCAAGGAAAAGAAATAGAATTCCTTGAATATCTACTTTGGAGGGTACTGGTTATTACATGTAGAGAGAGGAAAATGAAAGACAGGGTATCAAGGTTGGACATCTTTCCCATATACAATATACTGTAAGGAATTAATTGTGATTTGGAGTTTTTATAACACCATCTTTGCTTCATCATGGTCAGACTGAAAAGATGCAAGCCTTAAAAACCTAAAAGAAGATGGGTGTGTACTTTAAGAGATTATAGAAGAAACAACACAAAGAACATTTATTGAGTCAAAGTATCAAACTAAAGTACCTAATCCCCACTTAGGAGTTCCCCCATGCCCACATGGGCCTGGCCAAATTATATCTTCAGACTTAACCAGGAGAGACTGCAAAGCTGATTCTCCTTAGAACTACAGAGTCCAGGTGGTGGTGAGTTTGTGTTGTTGAAGCAAGCTGGCTCATTATGCCAGCTGAGCTGGAAACAAGTTTAGGGTTTGAGTTAGTTTTTGCCAGACCCAAGCTGTTCTGAGTAGCTGATGAAGTAGTACCTGGCTTCATTAACTCTACTTGTGTTGTAAATTTTGTTACTATTAATAAAACCTGATTTTTTTTGTGGAAAAGAAGCTGTTAATCTCCTTTCTTATTAGTCTGGGAGACATAACTGAAAAAGAGGCAGTTTGTAAAAGGGGAAACTCTGGACCTAGAGGTCCCCCATTATTTTCTGAAGCCCAATATTATGGCGAGCCACTCAATTAACTCTCCCCATACTGAATTTGGCTCTAACAATACTAAAACTAGTGTTAACTCCAAATTCTGGTCCTTAACTCCCTTCCAAATTTTGTGGTGTCTGGATTTGCAGTTTCTCTGATTGTTGTTGCTGAGTCTTTTTCAGTTATATCTAACTCTCTGTAACACTATTTGGGGTTTTCTTGGCAAAGGTTTTGTTGTGGTTTACCATTTACTTCCCTCATTTCATTTTACAACTGAGGAACTGAGGCAAACATAGTTAAATGACTTGCCCAGGGTTACATGGCTAGTAAATGTCTGAGGCTGGATTTGAATTTAGGTCCTCCTGATTCCAGTGTCTGCACTTTATCCACAGTGGCACTTAGCTTCCATAACTTATCTGATAATTTAGGTTTTTCTTTTTAAGTTTGAATAACCTTAATTTGCATACAATCTGATTTACCCTCCTCTCCTACCTTCTACACACTTATATATAAAGACGTACTTGGATGTATGAAAGTTTGTTCAAAAGCTTTCCATTAAAAAGGCAAGATATTTAAGCAAGGCACCTGCAATAGTTTAATGCAAGAATAGTCATAAAATAACCATTTGAATGCATTCCGCTCTTCTCAACACCATTTGCCACCTTATCTTAAATGCTTTTCTCCACCCTATTCATGCCCCATTTTTTCAGCACCCTCATCACTTGACAGTTTTCCCTGATCATCTCCTAGTAGGCCTTTTCTCACCAAATTGCATAAAATCTCCTTCCTGAAGGCACTCACTTGGCAAACATTTCAGAGGGAAATATCTGAGCATTTAGGAATGATTACTTGAATAGAAAAAGGAAGTACCATTTCATAAAACTAGCAAAAAACAAGCTTCCCAAGAATTTCATCAATCCCCTTCTTCACCATTCTGTTCTGTTTACTTAAGTAATACAAATCTTGGTCTAGCTGGTATGTGCCAACTACACAGTATATCCATAGAGTCATTGTGTTTACAGATCTTAATGTCCTATGAAGTGAATTCCTCATTTGAGAATCAACACAATTCTCTGTAAAACAGACTAAAGTTCTGTCTACTTCCAGGGATTTTTTCTGTCTGGTCAGGAAAGAGTCTGGAGATAAAACTACTTTGAGATAATTGTTCCTTATGATAAGTGTATGGATGACAGCTTAACAGTTTTTTGAGAAAGAACAGATATATATCTCCTTTAAGTAGATATACAAGAGTGATATTTTTATCAGCTATTTCCTCCAGGATTTTACTCAAAATATACTCTCCTGCTAAGTTCTGGCCACAAAACATACAGAAGAAAAGATAAAACTTCAGACACTTGAAGAACACTTAACCACTGAGCACCAAGTTTCTTACTACTGCCTAAAGGTTTCCGTTTTGGTCTCTGGGATTGCCTATTATTAGATCTCCTTCATAATGGGAGAAGCGCAGCAAATTTAAGCTATAACACAAAATTTATATATTCCTTTACTGGCCCTTGGGATTCAGTTTTTAGAGTGGTCTTACCAAAGTCTGAGTAGAATACCACTATTCCTAATGTAGATAAATTGTGGGTCAAGGGATGTCAGCTTTCAAATTTCAGTCACAGTAGTCCTAGTAAATCACTTTGTGATTTCAGGGAAATCATTTCACTCTCCTGAGCCTCTGTTTCCTCAGTTGTAAAATGAAGGGGTTGGATGAAAATCTAAAAACTCTCAGTATTGCTTTATAAATTCAGAAATCTCAAGTTGATATAGTTCAGCCCTCTCATTTTTCAGATGAGAAAAGTGAGTCTCAGGAGGGTTATGTGCCTTGACCAAGTTCACACAGGTAATAAGTCTCAGAAATGGGCTGTGACCCTTGATCCTCTCAGTTCAGACGTAGTGTCCTTTCTATTGTACCACTCAGCCGTAGAATAGCTTTCAGCCCATGATTACCACCACGTTCTTTGGCAGGAAAAGTGGA
The DNA here is from genome assembly GCF_019393635.1 of Dromiciops gliroides. Taxonomy (NCBI): domain Eukaryota; kingdom Metazoa; phylum Chordata; class Mammalia; order Microbiotheria; family Microbiotheriidae; genus Dromiciops; species Dromiciops gliroides. The sequence continues at coordinate 166,684,333 of NC_057863.1, forward strand.
AGATGAAACAGAAATACTGAATATGGTTGTAAAGAACCACATCTCTTTTTTGATTTTTTTCTCCTGTTCTCTCCTCTTTACACAACCAAAGAAGTCACCTTGTCCACCATTTGACTTGGGACATACTTCCAACTCAGTAGGTAATAATTAACCAGTTATAGGAATGGGAGGGAAGGGGACTAGCTTGCAAATAACGTCTGCTCTTTCCTTACCACATGTCCTTTTACCACAAAGGATTCTGACCCCTCAAAGTACAGTCTTTTAGTACTGAATAATCACCATTCCCCATGGGCCTAATGCTCCTAACCTTGACTGTACGTTACTTTCTTTAATCACAATGAGGGGAGACAGAAATGTATTAAGCTTTAACTTTATAGCAGCTATACATAAACCTGCCATATTCTACCACCAGCAGGTATGGGTCAGATCATATTTAAAAAAAAAAATCTCTAAACCAAAAATTCTTTCTTGTTCATTGGCCACAGCTGCAATTCTGTTAATTCCTCATTACTGTCTTCCTAGTCTCCAGTTATTAGAAAATACCCCACCCCTAATAATCTGTATCATCTGGAGTACTCTACTACTTCATTCCTTACAATCCATGCCCAGCTATTGTCCTCCCCCTCAAATACCTTTCCCAAATCACAATCCATGTCAAAACAAAATTCCTAATGAACGCTTTCAAATCACCTTCATTTCTTTACAGTTAGAAAGATAAGATAGGTTTAGCTTTTGAATTTGTGTTACATTTAATTCATTTCACTAGTGTGCTTTCTTGAACTACTTGTGACAACACAGGCAGCTTTTTTGTCATCTTCCAACATTTTCACAGGGCAATACCTTTACCCTCCATGAAAAAAATAATAATAATGATAAACTGGTGTGTCCTCCTTGTTCCCATTTCCTGAATTGTACCTCTGCAGCTACTGTCACCACACCCTAGTTCAACCCACAATGCACTACAAGGTCAAACTTGAAAGTTTGGATAGAGGCTCTGAATGCTCCACTTCCCAGGCATTTGAATGTGGGAAGCTAGCTACTCTAAGAAACATACTGGAATGCTTCGAGATATTTTCCAAAAGATGAACAAGATTATAAAATATTAGCAAAAAATTAATTGTAAACTATTTTGTTTATTTTAAAGAGACAGAAATACATTAAACATGATACATCTAAATTAGCAAAACATAGTGTTCTCTTGTAGGAAAGGAAAGGTAAATAGGAAAAAGAAAATATAATCATTCTCAAGCCATTTTCTTTCTTTCATCTAGCATCTGAGGTTTAAAAAGTTAAAATTCTGGAACCTTACAATATTATATAAGCAAGATTACTTGAATCACATGTTATTACATATTGAATAAATTGATTTAAAAGATGGATTAATTTTTTTTACATGGGGAAGATTGATTTTCTCAATCTCAAAATCTTCCTGTTTTTACATATAAAATATTCACTTGAGCTATAGGAGACCTGGATTTATTAATTTTTTTCTGTTCTACCTCTTAATATCGTCTCCCACATAAATCTGTTTGATGGGGTAGAAGAAAATGGAATTTAAATATGAGCAAGACTTATGAAAGCAGTTGACATAATAAGTAGAGGATCATATGTGCTTTTAGGAGAAAAAATAGCTAAGGCCATACAATTTGATAATCTATCTGCCTACCTCTCTGTCTGTTTCTGTCTCTCTCTCATGCACACACATACTCTCTCTCACACACACAATCAATCAAAAAACAACAATAACAACAACAAAAACAATAAAACAAGCAAACAAAAAACCCCTAAAGACAAATTAGCCAAATCGGTGGGCATTGACAGGTATGCTTATCATTACCTATGCTACTACGCTTCTGTTTTTATTCCCTTTTTGATACTCTGCCTATGTTATCTCTAATGAATATCCTTTTTTTCCTCTGCTTTTTGCCCCCATTTATCCCAAAGGATGCTTTAAATTTCCCCCTCTTTAATCTATCTTTTCATTTTCCCCTCTTTAATCTATCTTCTACTTAGCTGCAAAAAGAATATTTCTAAAACTTATATATGATCATGTCACTCCCTTTCTCAAAAGTCATCTGTGGCATTTTATTTCCATTAAAATAAAATACAAAATCCTAATAAAAGCATTTAAGGATGGACCCAGTGTCATCCCCCTCTTCATACAAGACAAGAAGCCCCATTCACTGCATTAAACTTCCTGCATTCATGCTTGTACATGGCGGATATTGTAGTTCACCATATCTGTAATGTACTCCTTCCTCATCTCTTTTTCTACAAACCTTAGCTTCCTTCAAAACACATCTCAGGTATGACTTCCTATGCAAGTTCTTTCTTGAACCAGCCCCCCTTGGTGGGTTAGTGCTATTTTTGTCTTGAAATTATTTTGTAAAACTTTGCATAAAGTCTTCATGTTTATACATATATTTACACACACACACACACACACACACATACACACACACACTGAAGGTCACACAGCTAATGAGAGTCTGAGGCCTGATTTGAACTCAGGAAGATGAATCTTTCTGACTTCTGACCCTGCATCCTATCCATTGTACCACCAGCTGCCTAGCTGCCTAGATAGATATACAGACAGACAGACAGATAGATCCCGATAGCAAGATAGATATATAGTATGTATATGATATATAATATATCTACATATCAATACATGATAATTTATGGATAGATATGGATATAGTGAGATATAAATAGATATAAGTACACACATGTTTAATGACTGGAATGACACATGGCTATATATGTATGCATTGTGTGCATGTCTGCAGACCTTAATGGAATGTGAGTTTCTTAAGGTCAGATACCATTTGATTTTTGCCATCGTATATCCAGCACTTAGCACAACACTGTGCATAGAATAGGGATTTAGTAAATGTTGGTTGATTTGCTTTGATTTTCTATATGTTTCAGTGCAATCATGAACTTAGATGTGGAAAATGCATTTGATTTCAATAGTATTGACTTCCTTTATAATCTCAAATATTTTATTTTATGCATTCAAATATTATTATGAGAAGAGGTCAATAGACCCACCTGACTGCCAAAAAAATCATAACATAAAAGGATAAATACTAACATGAATATTTGTCAATGGAAACTGAAGTCACATATCAATTAAGTAAAAGTGATTTTAATCTGTTCTCCCAAGGAGAAAAACAAAATAGTAATGATAACATCGAATCTTTACTCTAGTAAAGTGCTTTTAAAATTGATAAAAATCTCCCTTTTACAAAATCTTCCTTGAAGAAATAAACCAGTATATTCTAAACATGCACTTATCTCACTAATCACACCACATGGGGACCACATTCTTGGCAGTAGTCCAAATGTAAGAATCAATAGAATCTTCCTTCTGACTGGTCACTTGAAGATCTTCATAGATATTATTCTCATTGTTCTTCAGTTGTTCAGTTTTGTCTAATTGTTCATTTCCCCATGAACCACAGCATTATAAGCCCTTCTATTCTCTACTATCTCTCTAAGTGGCCTTACCTCATGTTCACTGCTTCCATGACACTATCTATCCATCTCATCCTAAGCCAATCATTTTTTTGTTTCCAATCTTTCCCAACATCAGGATCTTTTCAATGGGTCCTGTCTCCTCATTATGTGGGCAAAGTCTTTAAAACAGATGATACAACTAATTTAAAAGTAGCTTTCAATTCTTATGGAAATGTACTACAAAGATTATTCTTGCTTCCTCTGTGTAAGAATGCTTTCCTATTGACTATGCAAACACAATTCCATAATTGGAAAACATGTGTGTGTGTGTGTGGGGGGGTGCTCAGGAGTGAAGGAAGAATTATATATGGAATTAGACCCTCTGTAGCAAGATTGTACTTGTCCTGTATTCTATCTTTCATTATTACTTTTTTGCTTATTTTAGATAATCTTCTATCGGGAAAGAGTCTGCTTTATGTATGAAATTGTTACTTTTTTTCTTTCTGGCTTTTGAAGCAACTTCCACCCTGAACCATCATTGGAAGTCCAGACTTCTGCTAGCAATTTTATCAAGTTAAAGGCATTTTTTGTATCAGTCTTTCAAACTAACAGCATGCCTGTACTTGTTTGTAAAAATGATTTATGAGAACGCACTGTGATTTGGGGGAGGGATTTAGAAGTCATTCCAGAAAACATTATGCTTTTGTTAATAGATTTATTTTAGTGACCTTCATTTTAATTGCTTATTACCCTGCCCTTTTCCAGAAACACTTGTACAACCTTTAAGAATAATAGTGCCAATGTCAATCACACAAGAAAGCAACACACACTGGGACAGAAGCATTGAGGGGAGGGGAGTGCACATGCCCACTGAAAAATGAGCAATTAGAGCCAAAAGTCATGTGTAATTCAGACCTGGAAAATGGCTGGATTTCAGTAGCCAAAGCACAGTATACAATTAGCTTCAAATGCCAAATTTTGCATGCCACAAAAGTAGCTGTACATTAACACTCATTGGTGCATATGTGTATGCACACATAACACACTAAATTCTGCATTCATGTTGAAGAGATGTAAGAATTTTGTTGAACAAAAGCCATTCTGCTACACTCATTTGCAAAAGGATATAATTAGTTGTTCCTTCAGTTTCCTGGATAAAGATGGAACATATGAAAAATAATAGGCTGTCAATACCCTAAAGGGTTAGCAGTATGAACTCAACAAAGGAATATATTCTAAGGCAACAACAGCTTCTTTTTTCTGAATATCTGTGGTATTTTGGGAGACCTTATGGTATGAAAGCATGTGTTTAAAATGCAAAGTAACTATATTTATATTTTATTTATTTTTATCCTGAAGTGCTAAAAATGCAACCAATCATAACTTTAAAAAATTTTACCACAAAATGTTTGTCAGCTGTAAATTTATAGAGCACAATAGGGTAGAAAAATAGAACTCTGAGATAATTTAATAATTTATAGGGACACACTTTAGCCTGCAAAAAGAAGAAAATTATGTTATAGTCATATATGTAAGCTGACAAAGATTGAAGTAAAAACAAAAAAAGAATGTAATGAATATTAATGTATATTCATCACACCTGTGTCTGGAATTATTTCATTAAGTTAAAGTCCAGGAAATTTGGTAAAAACATGACAATTCTTAAAATTACATTTTTATTCATTTCTCTGTTGTCTGTAGTAGTGCTATCAAAAGAAAATTTTAAAATGGGAGTATAATCTATAAATGCAGTAGAAAAGAGTTGAGTGAAGTTTCTCCTTTTGATCAGAGTGGATATATTACAGTAGGCTTAAAAAATAATAGCTTTTTTCTGATTGTAAGACACTTACCAGGGTGTAGGGTGTGTTTAGGGAACATGTACCTTAGGATTGAAGGCTGCCAAGCCCTTTTCAGGGCTGCTTTCCACCTTTGGTGTTTACCTGATCCACTAACTCTCACCTGTGGCTATAAAAAGCTATAGTATGTGTAGTGACCACACATCAGTAGACCATTACAACAGACAACTAAGCCAGGTTGAAGGTAACCTAGAAGTCTCAAACCCATCAGTGGGTTGGGGGGTGGTTGTCTACTTCAAGAATATAAAGACATCCCCTAGTAGAATGGGGAAATGAGGACAATTTGGTCCAATAGCCATTAAGTCAGCTGAAGCAGGTGAGGTGTAGCACTTAGATCTTGGTTAGACATTGAAGACTTCTAGGTCATCTATTGCATCTCAAGCCATCGCCAGGCATCTTGACTCTGTCCTGCCACTGGCCTGTGATAACTCTGGAAGGAAGAATGAGGCTGACAACTTCATGGAACTCTGCTTCACTTAAATTCAATTGATGAATGAGTCAAAAAGACATCACCCATACGATTTTTATCATTTTTATGTATCTCAAAGTTCTGAGGCAGCAGGCAAGTGATGAAGCAGCAGGTGAGGATATACTGGGAGCTGTAGTTACAACCCTGCACAAAGGCAGCTCAGGTCAATGGGGTTGTCTTCTCACTGGAAGCAGCAGCAGGCTTCAGCAACCCCCTGAGTGTCTGAAAAGCCTTTTAAGGACCATGCTGCTAATCTCCTAGTGTGAGGAAGGGGCTAGAAAAGGTGCCCTAAAAATTGCCTGCTTACCCAAATCTGACCTGATTACTGCAGCTGCTGTGCATCCCACCATGTGGTCAAAACACAAACACACACAAAAATGTACAAAAACTTCCGCAAAGATGATTCCACTCACTATCAGTACATGGAATGTGTGCACACTTATAAACAACACAAAGTCCAGTACACCTGAAAAGAGAACAGCTCTTGCTGTGAGAAAACTCAGAGGGTATTGCATACAGAAACCATCCTTGAGTGAAACAAGGCTGGCAAATGAAGGCCAGCTTACTTAAGTAAGAGATAGATACACTTTTTTCTAGAGTGGATGCAATGAAATAGAGCACCAAGAAGCTGGAGTAGGTTTTGTAATCAAAACTAAACTAGTTAGCAAACTTGTGTGTCTACCAAAAGGAGCAAATGTCAGGCTTGTGACAATGTGATTGCCACTTGCAGGAAAATGCCATCCCACCATTATCAGTTCCCATGATCCCACCATGACAAATCCTGATGAGTTCAAAGAAAAATTTTATAAAGACTTCAAGACCCTTATCATCAATGTGGCAAAAGAGAACAAGCTTATAATTCTAGGTGATGTTAATGCTAGAATAGGCTCAAACTACCAGACATGGCAGGGAGTCCTTGGGAGGAATAGAGTTGGAAACAGCAACAGCAATGGTTACTTACTGCTGAAGACTTGTGCATATCATGACCTTCTCATCACCAACACTATTGTCCATTTACCTAACAGCAATAAAATGTTGTGGATCCATTTTGAAGCAAACATTGGCATCTAATAGACTATGTAATTGTAAGGAGAAGAGATAGACAGTCAGTGAGGGGGACCAAGGCAATGTGTGGTGCAGAATGCTGGTCTGATTATAGACATCCTCTCCAAGCTAAATATTCACATTCACCAAAAGCGGTGGCTCCAAAGCAAAATCACTACCAGAAAACTTAATGTCAATAGACTAGAACACTTCTCTGAACTGGAACAGTTTGTTGCTAACTTGGAGGGAAAATGAAGTCAACACATGGTTGGCAATAGTGGAGCAGAAAAGGAGTGGGTAGCTTTCAGAGGTTTGGTGTACAGCTTATTTGCTCATATGGGTCAGAACACTTACACACTGGTTTGCTTAAAATTATGTGGAAAGTCAGAAGCTGCTAAATGAAAAATGAGAACTCCACAGGGTTTACCAGCAGGACAATTTTATCCATCCCTAAGAAAGCAGCATTTAACTCTATCAAGAGTAAAGTACAAGAGAAACTTAGAGAGATACAGAATTCTTGGTTCAAAAGATAAGGCAGATGAAATTCAGTTTTATGCTGATAGTAACAAACCAAGATGTTTTTATGATACAGTTATGGGCCAGAGACATATGGTACATCTCAATTACTCAGTGCTGATGGAGTGACATTGATTAATGATAAGGACATGATCCTGGAGAGATGGGCTGAACACTTCCATCATGTTCTCAACAGACCATCAACAATCAATTCTGAAACCACTGGCCATTTACCACAGGTTGAAGTCAACCCCTCCCTAGACAAATTTACAACTTAAGAACAGGTTTTGAAAGCTATTTTTGGATCCTCTCCTGTGGCAAAGCACGTGGTGCTGATTCTATTCCAGCTTAGATTTACAAGGTCCAGGGTCCATTGCTCATTCAAAAGTTGACTGAAATTTTTCAGCTTATATGGCAAGAGGAGGTTATACCTAGGAGTTCAAAGATGTCTCTGTTGTATATATATATATATATATATATATATATATATATATATATGAATTAGATTGTCTTGTGACAATCACTGGGGGCAGGGGTGTCTCTCTCTTAGTCATTGCTAGCAAGATTTTTGCCAGAGTCCTTCTTTGTTCTTTTTTCCCTTTTTATTCATTCATTCATTTAATTATTTGTTTATTCATTCATTCATTTGTTTATTTTTTATTTTTTCTGTTTAGAATTTTATTTTCCAAATTACATGAAAAACAAATTTTGACACCAATTTTTAAAAACTTTGTGTGCCAACTTCTCTTTCTCCTTTCCTTCCTGCCTCCACCGCCCAAGAACTCAAGCAATTAAGTATAAGTTATACATGAGTAGTCATGGAAAATATTGCCATATTTGCCAGGTTATGAGAGAAAACAGTTAAAAACAAAACTTCAGATTAAGGAACCATAAAAAAAAATTATACTTCAATCTGTTTTCAGATACCATCAGTTCTTTCTCTGTAGATGGATTGTAATTCAGAGTCCTTCTTTTATTATTATTATTTTTTTTTTAGTGAGGCAATTGGGGTTAAGTGACTTGTCCAGGGTCACACAGCTAGTAAGTGTTAACTGTCTGAGGCCAGATTTGAACCCAGGTACTCCAGACTCCAGGGCCGGTGCTCTATTCACTGTGCCACCTAGCTGCCCCTCAGGGTCCTTCTTAATAGGCTGATCCTTCACTTAGAAAATGGTCATCTACTTGGGAGCAAGTGTAGCTTCAGAAAGGGCAAAAGAATAGTTGATATGGTGTTTGCTGCCTGACAACTCCAGGAGAAATGTCAGTAGCAGAATAGAGATCTATACAGAACATTTGTAGACCTGATCAAGGCCTTTGATACAGTTAGTCATGAGGGCTTATGGAAAATTATTGTCAAAATTTGGTTACTTGGAGTTCATTAGTATTGTACATCGAGGGGCAGCTAGGTGTCGCAGTGGATAGAGCACCACCCCTGGAGTCAGGAGGACCTGAGTTCAAATCCAGCCTTGGACACTTAACACTTACTAGCTGTGTGACCCTGGACAAGTCACTTAATCCCAAATGCCTCACCGAAAAGAAAAAAAAAGTAACACAAAGTACTGTACGTCAATTTCACCACAGAATACTTACCCAGGTTCTGGATAATAGACGATGATCTCATGCTTTCCCAGTCACCAATGGAATGAAATAAGGCTGTGTGCTTGCCTCCATGCTTTCTAGCATGATGTTTTCAACCATGTTGTCAAACACCTTCAATGAGGACAAAGACAGTATCAAGGTCATCTACCACACTGCTGGTAAATTCTTCAATTTGAAAAGGCTACAAGCCAAGATTACAGAGGAGGGAGTGTTGGTGCAAAATATTTTGTTTGCAGATGATTGTACATTCAATGCACCCTCTGAAGCTGAGACATAAAAAGTATGGATTGATTCTATGCTTCTAGTGCTAATCTTGGCCTAACGATTAACAAGAAAATGCAGGTGCTCCATAAGTCAGCACTACACCATCCATATGTAGAACCATCAGTTACAGCAAATGGAGAAGTTTTGAATACTGTGGATAAATTTATTTATCTTGGCAGGATACTTTCCAGGAATGTTCATATTGATAATGAGGTTAATGCACACATTGCCACAGGTAGCTCGGCATTCAAGAAGCTCTAAAGAATAGTATAGAGATAAGAGGTATTATATTGACTACCAGACTGAAGGTCTATAGAGCCATTATGCTAACCTCATCATTCGATGTTTGTGAAACCTGGACAGTATGCCAGTGCCATGCTGGAAAAAATTAATCACTTCCATTTTAGTTGTCTTAAGAAGATTCTGAAGATCATTTGGCAGAATAAGATACCAGGCACTGATGTCCTCTCTCAAGCCAAACTGTCAAGCATTCAAACTCTATTTTGGAGAGTGCAACTCCAATGAGCGGGCCACATTGTTCAAATGACAAACATAAACATGCCTAAAAAAACTATTTTATGGAGAGCATAGAGAAGGCAAATGTTCACATGAATGTCAGAAAAAAACAATATAAAGGGGGGCAGCTAGGTGGCTCAGTGGATAAAGTACTGGTCCTGGATTCAGGAGGACCTGAGTTCAAAGACACTTGACATGTACTAGCTGTGTGACCCTGGGCAAGTCACTTAACTCTCATTGTCCCCCCCCCCGCCCACACACACACACAAAATCTCTAAAAGCAATATAAAGACACTTTTAAGGTCTCTCTTAAGGTCTTTGGAATTGATTAAAGACATGGGAGACCCTGACACAAGACCACTCAGCACCATGAGCATGACTCTGCACTCTATACACATACTTCTACAAAGTAGCAGAGTGAGACATATGCCTATACACCTTCTTTGGGGGCCTAAATTCTCCTTTATAATTTTCCAGTACTATATTCACTTTTGAGTCTTTTGTGGAGGTTATTCTCTCCATTTACATTGATTAAGTCATTATTTATACTATTTTGCTGGTTCTATTTACTTCATTTTGCATCAGTTCACTTGTCTTTCCATATTTCTTGGTAATAATCATATGTATTATTTCTTATAGCACAGTAATATTTAATTACATCCATGTGCCACAATTTATTTAGCCATTCCACAATCAATGGAACAGTCCTTTTCTCCATACCAATTCTTGTGCTCATACTAGGGGACTATACTGATGCTCCCTCAAATATTCTAGCAGTAATTTTTCATCCTAGTAAATCCCCAAGATGTATTTAACTCTACTTAGATTATGTAAGGAGCTGGGCATATATTTATCTCACCAATACTCATAATACATACATGTGTGTATACATATATATGTATATACATATACATATACGCACACACATATACATATATGCACACCTACATTCATATACATATACACACATACCCATACATATATATGTGTATATATATATATATACACATGTATATTTTCCCCTTGTATTATTCAGTATCCCCCTTCCAGAGAGATAACTTTTATTTTATTATCTCTCTGTATATAAATGTAAATATGCATATGCATATATATGTATACACACACACACACACACACACACACACATATATATATATATATATATATATATATATATATATATATATATATATATACACATATACACTGTGGGGGGAGGGGGGGAACTGCTAGGTGGTACATTGGATAAAGAAATGGTCCTGAAGTCAGAAGGACCTAACTTCAAATCTTAACTCAGTCACTTATTAGCTGTGTGACCCTGAACAAGTCATATAACCCCAATTGCCTTAAAACATCTGGGTCCATCTTCAGTCGTCCTCATAAATATCTTGCCACTGGTCCCAGAAGGCTCTGGAGGAGAGAATGAGGATGATGACCTTGCACAGCCCTCCCTCACTTAAATCTAATTAGCTAAAAGTCATGACATCACCCTGATGGCATGGCCCTCTAGGAGAAGAAAAGACACACAACAACAATAATGTTTTATCTATTCTTTCTCCACCCCTCAGTAAACTAGTTCAACTCTACATTTAATCCCCTTGTCCCTTTTCTTATAACAGATTAGGTCCTTATACAACCTAATTTTGTAAACTCATACCATCAAGTGCCTTCATAACTATTCATGGCTACTAAGTGGAACTGGAGAAAATTATAAGACTTTGCCAAGTGACCCCACTGTATATTTAAGTTTCACAGTCTCAAATGGGCCCTTATTTCAGCAATATAATCCTGTTACCCATTCCTAATTTATTTACTATCCCACTCACCATTAATTATATTCAAGCCTTCTTATCTCTCCTCAAGTTTACATAGCACTCATTCCCCACCTCTTTTCTCTTAGCTGAGTACCTTAGCTCCTACTTCACTGAAAAACTGAGGTTCCCTTACTCCCTACTTCCTTATTTCTAATAACTACATTATTGTTCTTATACTATTTCCTCCTTTCCCCTAATTGTATATGAAAAGATGGCCTTTCTCTTTATCAAGCCAAATCCTTCTACACATAGCCTTGATCCCATGTAATTTTGTCTTCTCAAGAAATTAATTCCCCAGTAGCTGCACTACTTGGGTTCAACTCCACATGCACCATGTCCTACATACTTTTGCCCATTCCCTGACTTTTCAGCTTCTGTTGTGTATTGTCTTCCCCCTATTAGATTGCAGACTACCTGAGGGCAGGGGGTGTCTTTCTTTTTCTCATTTGTATCCTCAGCACACTGCTTGGAATATAGTATTTGATATTTATTATTTAATGAATGTATATTAAATTGTATTCATTTTATTGCATTACATTCCATCATAGTGTGCTGTACTGTGTTCTATTCTATTGTATTGTGTTCTGTTGTGTTGTGTTGTGTCATTGCCCATTCTACCATCCTCATTATCTTACTATTCTTTAACATTTGCTTATCTACTGACTGATTCCCTAATGCTTCTTCTATTGTGAAAACAAACAAAAAACTTTCATTCAATTATTTCCACTAGTTATCCTAAAAATTAAGCAACAAAACAAAGGCATGGCCTTTTGGTTAATGGTATTGTCCTGGAGATACAGGCTGTAATAAAAAGACAAATTGATCTTATATCCTATTTTCATCAAGTATGCCATCAGCATATGAGAATATAACTCTCCTAAACATTTTTGGTTGATGAAAAATTCTGATCACCCTTTTTATATAAACATAGCATCCATGATTTTTCCAATTGTATTATATCATGTGTTCTGAAATATTTCCAAAAACAATCTTTAGTGCTTTCAAAATTGTCACTTTTAGCAAGAATTTCTTCTGTGTGACTTTGTTCTGGACCAGTTTTTCTGCCTTTATTAATCTTCTTGACTGTCATTTCCATTTCCTCATGTATTGAATTGAGTGAGATTCCAAATCAAGTGGCTCCAAAGGCAATAGGCTCCAAATGCCATCAATGATTTGTTTTCCTCCTTGAATTTTCTTCTCCATATTCTCTTGAGAGGATGACTTACTTGACTCTCACACTAAAGTTTCCACAGACTTCTTTTCATCTCCATTTACACATACACATACATACACATAATTCTTGAAACATTAGTACTTAAATCTGTTACTGATATCATACATAATGAGGTTACATGTCTAAATATGCTATTTTCTAACTACTATGCTGATCTCTAAACTCTTTTGAACACTTGATTGTGATGATTGTTTTATATGTGTCGAACTTCTAAAGGAAATGGTGATAATCAGAGCTTATTTGGCTTTTCCTTTATTTCCTGTTTCACAATAGTTTATCAAAATAGATCAGCTTGAGACTACTAAAATTGCATGTAGTATTTTATTCTTTCTTTTTATTTGCTGCTGATATTGAATAACTATTGAAATTGTCTGATTTTACACAGAAAACCAATTCAGAAAAGATTCATATATTAATAGCCAGTCACCTGTTGTTATAATTCATTTCACTTTTTTATTTCATATTTTAGCGTTCTCTTTGATCAGGGATTTCTGATTATCTTCTTGAGGAAAATATTCATGATATACAGACATGAGAAATCAGAGTACTTCTTGATCCATAGACTTGAGTTTCTTGAATATAAACCATATTTCATCATATTTTTGTTGTTGATATTAGATGATAGACAGATAGAGAGATATTCACATGGTTGGTTTGATTTTGTCAAGTTCCTTATAAAATTGTTCTTTACCTTTACTTGCTTTAACATATGTTTTTACATAAGCTAGAATTATTTTCATGTTATTTTCATACTAATCATAAGAACTGACGATCTAAATAATAAAATATCCAATAAAATAATGTTCCCTATTATCTTTGTATACTTGTTGAAGAAAACTCCAGATTTCCAACAAAGAACTATCTCTGAAGTCAGGCTAAGTTATCCATTTTTTGGTTAGTAATAATGTTTAGGGAAAAAAAAAATTGTTGTTTTTCCCAGCATGAAATTTAAAATTGCCTCTGCTACTTCTGTCCATTACTTTTTGTTCTATCTTATGAGGCCAAACAGAACAAAGAGAAAGATCCTTTGGTGTGGCAAAACTTTCCATACTTCAAATTCAAAACAATTTCCAGGTTCTCAAAATTATCAGTGAAAGGTGTTATCAAAACAACACAATTCTCTGAATATGTTATGGCTTGAATATTATCAAGCACTTATTATTTTCCATATACATTGTTAAGCACTGAAGATAGAAAAAAATTTAAGTGATTATTGACTTCAAGGAGCTCACATCCAATGAGAGAGACACTATGTAAACAATTATGTACTTACAAGATAGAATGATAATAGATAGAACACTCAAGTCATGCATACCAGTTTTGATGTTACCTTACCATGATAATGATTCTTTATGTTGTTTTAGTTCACTGGTACTCCCAGGGACTTCTCTCATGTTTTACTTGACTAGATAATGATTTGAAATGAGTAAGAAAAATTTTACATTAATCTTTATTCAATGAAGTTTAACTAAACTCACCTGCCAAGGTCCTTTTGGATTATATCTCTCTAATCCCATTTTGACCTTATTTTGGTATATGGTGTGAGATATGCCTGGTGTCTGCCAAATTGCTTTACAGGTTGCCCAGAAATTTTTGTCAAATGGTGAGTTCTCACTTCAAAAACTTGGATCTTTAGGTATATCAATTACTAGAATACTATAGTCATTTACTACTGTGTATTGTGTACCTAGTCTATTTCAGTGATATATCACTTTATTTCTTAACCAGTAACAGATTATTTTGATGATTATTGATATATGATACAGTTTGAAATATTGAAGTGCTAGGTTACCTTCCTTTACATTTTTCCCCATTTATTCCATTCATCTTCTTGTTTTTTTTTTTCTAGATCAGTTTTGTTATTTTCTCTAATTCTATAAAATAAATCTTTATTAGTTTGGTATGGAACTAAATAAGTAATTAACTTAGGTAGAATTGTCATTTTAATTCTATTATAATGGTGCTGCCTATCAATGAACAATTATTATTTTTCCAAATGTTTAGAATGTCTTGATCTGTGTGTTTTTTATTTTTTGGTTTTTTGTTTGCTTTTGTGGTTGTGTTTATAAAATTCCTAGGTTTGTCTTGTCAGGTAGACTCCCCATTATTTAATATTGTCTACAATTACATTAAATGGAACTTATCTTTGTTTCTCTTCCTGCTGGATTTTGTTGGTAATATATAGAAAGGCTGGTGATTTATGCATTTATTTTTATACATTATGTTTCTAAAGTTATTATTTTAACTGGTTTTTTTTTTCTGTTAATTCTCTAGGATTCTGTAAGTATACCATCTTATTATCTGTAAAGAGTGGTGATTTTGTTTTCTCAACTATTTTTATTCCTACATTTCTTTTCTTATCTTCTTGTTATAGTTCAGATTTCTTGTACAATATTGAATAGTAGTGAATATTCCTGCTTCACCCCTGATCTTACTGGGAAGGCTTCAAGTTTATTACTATAATATACCTGCTCTGGGTTTTAGATAGATACTACTTATCATTTTAAAAAAGGTTCCAGGGCAGGTAGGTGGCACAGTGGATAAAGCACTGACCCTGGAGTCAGAAGGACCTGAGTTCAAATCCAGCCTCAGATACTTGACACTTACTGGCTGTATGACCCTGGGCAAGTCACTTAACCCCAATTGCCTCACCAAAAACAAAAACAAAACAAAACAAAAGAAGGTTCCATTGATTCTTATTCTTTCAATTATTTTAAT
The DNA here is from genome assembly GCF_019393635.1 of Dromiciops gliroides. Taxonomy (NCBI): domain Eukaryota; kingdom Metazoa; phylum Chordata; class Mammalia; order Microbiotheria; family Microbiotheriidae; genus Dromiciops; species Dromiciops gliroides. The sequence goes on from NC_057863.1 coordinate 166,699,825, forward strand.
AGAATTTGGTATTATAAACACAAGTATTTATTTATTTGTTTTTTCGCTTATGCATTCATTCATTATTTCATTTGTTTGTTGATTTAATTGTTTTCTTGATCTATTGACTTGTTTGTTTATTCATTTTTTTTCTCTTTTCTTTTCTTTTTCTTTTTGGTGAGGCAATTGGGGCTAAATGACTTTCCCAGGGTCACACAGCTAGTATGTGTCAAGTGCCTGAGGATGTATTTGAACTCAGGTCTTCCTTACTCCATGGCTGGTGCTCTATCCACTGTGCCACCTGGCTGCCCCTTATTTATTTATTTTTAAAGTATTTTATTATTTTCCAGTTACATATAAGGATAGTTTTCAACATTTGTTTTCACGGTATTTTTAGTTTCAAATTTTTTCCTCCCATCCAACCTTCCCTCCCTCCTCCTCAAGATGGAAAGCAGTGTGATATAGGTTGCATATGTACAATCACATTAAACATATTTCTACATTAGTCATGTTGTGAAAGAAGAATCAGAGCACAAGGGAAAAACCTCAAAAAGAAGGAAAACAAAAACAGTCCCAAAGTAGAAAACAGTATGGTTCAATCTGCATTCATAAATCACAGTTCTATTTTTCTGAATGTTGAGAACATTTTCTATCATAAGTTCTTTGAAACAGTTTTGGATCATTGCACTGCTGAGAAGAGCCAAGTCCATCTCCATTGTTCATCACACAATGTTGCTGTCACTGTGTAAAATGTTCTCCTGGTTCTGTTCCTCTCAGTCGCCATCAGTTCATGTAAGTCGTTCCAGGTTTCTCTGAACTCCTACTGCTCATTGTTTTTTACAGCACAATAGTATTCCATTACATTCATATACCAGAACTTGTTTAGCCATTCCCCTATTGATGGGTATTCCCTCAATTTTAAATTCTTTGCCACCACAAAGAGAGCTGCTATAAATATTTTTGTACATGTAAACACATGTATTTAAATAAATATGAATACCTTTGTGCTTATTCAAAATATAGTTTTCTATTATTAAAACAACTTTTTTAAAATGTTAAGAAAAGAATATCTTCATTTCACTCTTCTGTCTGTTTTAGTCTTATTTGGCGTAGATTGTATATTTGTTTTGGTTCTGGCTCTGTTTGGTGGTAAATATTTGATCATAATTTGTTGATTGGGGAGTCATTCTTAATTTTATTTCTGACCTCACACTATTATTAACTACCTTTCCCCATCCAAGCTTAAAACTGATGACCATTCCTTTGTCTGTGCTACCATGATCCAAGCATCAATTCTTCCCTAAAATTCACACACACACACACACACACACACACACACACACACACACCTAGCTTATTTGCTTCAGGGAAAAAAAATTCCTTGTCTGTTTTTCCTTTACAATCTAGCAGCAAATTCTATCTAATTCCTCCTAGCATCTGACCAAACAAAACTTTCTGTAGTCCAGAATCATGTAGTCAGCCTTAAGGTCTTTGCCCTGCTCCTAATCATCTGGCTTCTTTCTACCTATCTATTTATAAGATCTGATATCTGGACCTGTCTTTATCATACTCTTCCTCTCCTAGGAAAGTCACTATTACACACATAAACAAATTTCCATCAAACTAGTCCCACTTCGGATGTCCTCAGTACCTAAAATTATAGTTAGGTTTTGAAATACATTTTGGTCTTCAAGAGTTTGCTATTAAAATGTGCATACTCCTGGGAAATATTTCATCTTAAATTATTAGATTTTATAAACATCTCAGTTTCCTTTTCAGGAACATGAGTGGGTTAGATTAAATGAATTTTAAATCAATTTTGAATATCATTCTAGATCTCAATAATTAATTGATAGCAAGCCACGAACAAAATTTTCTAGCAATAAAATATAACATAGGTCTCTGTCACAAGTAAAGGATGGTCTGTACAGAGCAGTTCCACTAGAAGTTACAAATATCACTTCATTAACTAAGCTAACTAAGTTGGCTTTAAAGTAATAAATAATCTATACATGTACTTGCTGTTCTACCTCCTCTTTGGAATTATTTTCTTAAAATACAGATAATATTGAACATTTTATTTTTCATTTATTTATTTATTTATTTATTATTTATTTATTTATTCATTCATTCATTCATTCATTCATTTATTTGTTTATTTATTTATTTATTTGTTTGTTTGTTTGTTTGTTTGTTTATTTATTTATTTATTTATTTATTTATAGTGAGGCAATTGGGGTTAAGTGACTTGCCCAGGGTCACACAGCTAGTAAGTGTTAAGTGTCTGAGGCTGGATTTGAACTCAGGTACTCCTGACTCCAGGGTCAGTGCTCTATCCACTGCACCACCTAGCTGCCCCAGAACATTTTATTTTAAAACCAGGAAATAGGTGAGATGAGGAGAAATATTTCTACAACATTGGTTAAGCTCATAGGAGAGAGAGAAGGTAAAAGAAACTTTTTCTTACAGCAAATAACTTCAAAACTTAAGTTTCAAATAAAGAAGTAATTATTTAGTGTTGGTAGTAGATAAGAGACATGGCTAAATCTCTCCCTTTCTTCATACGTTGTATTTCCTTGTTCATAACTTTTGGATCAGAACATTAATCCCTTTCTCTTCATCCAATGGACTACATGAATACATGGTAGTCAGAGAGGAATAGATTGTTACTGAATTAGAATTCTTCCTATTAAGTCTCACTCTGATTAGAAAACAATTAAATGCATTACCTGATCATTAGCCTTTTTTTAACTGTGCTTTCAAAATTTCCTTCAAACTGCTGATTTGGGAAATAGCTCTAATGACTTTTATAGCTTTCTTGGCATTGATGATTAGGGATAAAATCCCTTTAAATCTTTTCCAGTAGATGTGCCAAATAAGGTCCTAGAAGAGTAGAAGAAGAGGAATTTTATAAAATAAATCCTGATTTCTGAGTTTTTCAGGTTGTTGGGGTTTTTTTTTTCCCATTTTATGATGAGTGAAAGGTTAACAGGAGAACTTTGTTCTTAATTTTTGGTTTCCAAATGTTTTCTTTTTTGTTGCTCTTATTTTTTTAAAGGTTAGTATTAGCAAGAGAAGATTAGTATGTAGAAATGCAGGTGAATAAATATGGAATGTGAATTAGTAATTTATAATGTTTTATAATAATGTCATATTCAAGACTTTGGGAGCTAATAGATATTCTGCATAATAACTTAAATTAGTAAAAAATTCAACTATTGCCCCTTTCAGTTAATGTTTTACTTGGGAATTATGTCATTTTAGAAACTGATTGATTTCTCAGCTATGCAAAGAAATTTTAACTTTTTCTCCTACTGAAGTAATGTCATAGTGTACCCTTTTATAATAAATAATATTTAATAGCTTTTTGAAGTTTATAAAATACTTTACATAAAATAGAGACACTGATTATTATAATCATAGTATTCTTTATGAAATCATCATGATAAATAAATGTCAGTTGAAATGTATGTTTATATAATGTCTGGATGTATGTATACTTATATGCATATGCATGTGTATCTGTATGCATATGTTCTTGCCATTACATATGTTTTTACATTCATGTATTGTGAATATCATCTATCTATCTCTCTATCTATCTATCTGTCTATCTATCTATCCATCTGTCTGTCTATCTATATAGTGTGCCATAGTCAATATAGACTTTGCCTCAAAGACAAGACATAGGTTCAAGTGCAACATATAACATATACATTTGTTTGAAATTGGGCAAGTCACATATAACCAATTTACCCATTATGTCTCTTATACATAAAAAAAAGTTATTTGAATCTTGTTTCATTCATGGGGCTATGAGCTCCTTAAGGACAAGGACCGTGTTGCTTTGATTTATATCAACATGCTTTCTAGAATTCCTGGCACATATAAAGTGCTTTAATAAATGCTTTTTGAATTGTTCATTTGATTTTACTTAGTGACAACCATTTAATGTGATGTAAAAATCTCAATGTCTATTTATTGCAGAGAAAGTACAGATCTGCATTTGGAGAGGGGGTTTCCTCACATTAAATTTTCCTATACCAATGAAATTACAGATCTAGTTTCCATATGTATGCGAGTATTTGTATATGTATACACATAGACCTTCTCATACACACACTTAAAAGACCCCAGTGTTTGGGGGTACTTTGTGTATATATGCATGTACACACATGTAGCAATATGTTGGTATGTACCCACATATATGTATATGTATATACACAGCAACACATGAAAATATATTTGTGTGTTCATATGTGTATTTGTTAATATGTGTATGTATACATATATGTATGTATATATATATATATTCAGAAAATCCTGAGGCTAGGTTATTGATAATTAAATAATAATTATTTAGGGCTCTTTCTATGTACATATCTATTGTTTCGTCTTCTAATTAATTTTCTTCTTTAAGCCTGAAAACATGATATCTGCCAAAGACTATGCTAAGCTTAAAGCCTTCTAGTGAGGAGTATTCAGAAAGGACTTGCACTACCCAGAAAGTTTTATCTCTATCCTTGTCACTCAGGCCCTCCTAAGAGTTTCTTCCTATCTATAGGAATGTCATTCAACTAAGAATTATAATATGTGCGTATACATATACATATGTGTGTGTGTGTATATATATATGTATATATTTCTTTATTTATTCATCCATCCATCCATTCACTTTATTTATTTATTTATTTGCTTGTTTAATTATCTAGGTGTATATCTATACACACACACAATGGGACAAAACTTTTCCTAGCTCTGAAATTATAAATACATCAGGGAGAGGATGATTCTTTAAAATACATTCTGCAACTCAAATCCTAAATTCCAATCATCTCAAACTTACATTTAAGGAGACAGAAGTCTCAGAATTTGAAAATGAATCATGAAAGGGTAGAAAGAACATCAACAATTGACTACAACAGTCAATAATGACTCTGAAACATTATGTTATTGTTATTAAAATTGCAGCAGTTTTATCCTTTATTTTATATAAGGTGCAGTATGAATAGATCCAAATGAATTCATCATGAATATGTTCATATTATATTACAAAATGTAATCAAATAGCAAACATTTTGAAGAACACTGCAAAATCAAAACATCATCACATGTCCTCTTCCTGTATTTAGGCCATGGCAAATATTTTTCAACCATGAAATAATTATATAAATAGAAAGTAGAAATCGTACCTAATAGACATTTTGAGTTTTGGAACAGCCAATTAGATTGAATATTAAGGAACTCACTACATTACATTTCAATGTTACAAAAATATTTATTATATACCCTTACAACATCAAGAATTATGAGTAGCCAAAAAAACCCATTTTCCTGCAAATGCCTTGATCTCTCTATATTTTAATGATTTTGCATGTAATTATGATATGATAAAAATAGTAAATTTTTCCATGGCAGCTTGAAATATAATACCTTCCAGACCAAATGGACAAATAAACCTAAATTTAATTTTATTCAAACAATAGTTTACCTTTTTATGAAGTAGGTTAATAAGGAAACATAAAATAGAACTATTCTTATTGCATCAGATCTGAAATAACATTGATAGTACTTCAAGGATGTACCAACATAACAAAGGAAAATATGGGAGCCAGAGTATTTAGTCTCTTTCTATTGTTTGCTAAGCCAAATGAAAACAGAAGGGAAATATATAGGGCCAAAATATACTACTGTGCTTTAATCATTAGAGAAATAGGGAGATTCTTTTCAAAATGTATTTCTAGCAGACTATAAGGGAAGTTTATAGACCCTAGGTACTTCCTAGGGTAGAAAGTTGTACTTTGTTTGCTATTTTGTTTGTAAATATGGAGGTAATGATGAATTGACAAATGATTAAAGATATATTTTAGCATATACAGAAGTGATGGGGAAAAGAAGTAATTTTATTTTGCCTGATTTACTTTTCAGTAGTGTTTCTCCTGTCTATATAATGGCAAGTGTTCAATAGGCCTGGATCTAGAAGTACCCTATAAATAGTTACACTCATTTAGGGGACTCTGTAGACATGAACCAGCCTAAGTTTTTGTTTTTGTTTTTGTTTTTTTAACACTCTATATAATTACCAGGTGACTGAGACTGAGAAATAAAAGATGCTTAGATGGTCTACATAACAGATGAATAAGTTGTAGTGGGACACTATACATATGTGTGCTTATGTATATGTAAATATATAGATATGCATACAATTTATACACACATACCTATACACATATACACAAATACATATGTATATATACATATTAGCTAGATAGTTGATAGATTAGATAGATAGATAGATAGATAGATAGATAGATAGATAGATAGATAGATAGATAGGTAGGTAGGTAGATAGATAGATTCTGGCAAAAACTTTAAGTACTATCTATGGAGGAAATACAACATAATGTGTATTTAAGGCCAATAGATCATGTTAAATGTTTGTGTTTGTGCTTGTGTGTATGCATTTAGATACACACATATATACATGTATGTGTGTGAGAGAGATGTTAGATGACTACAGAAAAACATATATATCTTTAGATATTACATATAACATAATTTAAACAAACAAATATGATTATTGAATATTGTATGTATACCCAAAACATTTTGTGTCATAGAATCATGAGAACACTAAGTATTGAGGTTTCATTAGATTACTAGTTTCCTCATAGATGAAAATAAAAAGTGCTTATGCATATGTATATATACATATATGCACATATATGTAGTATATTTGTGTGTATATACATGTGTATTGTGTCTATACATTCATTTATACTACATACATATGAGTATATACACATACATGTATTTATATATGTAGATGTAATACAGTATGTTTATATACATAAATGCATATAAACATGTACATGTGTCCTAGACTTGGGATTTTATTGGTATAAGGAATTTCCAGTAAAAAAAACTTTAAATGTTCTAAGAGTCCTAAGAGCCACAGTATGTTGCCTGGAGAACTGAAAGTTCATATGACTAAGAATCACCTAGAAAATTTATATCAGAGTTAGAACTTGATACCGATTCTTGGCTACTTTAGGGCTTGCTCTTTACCCGCTTTTTGATTTTGTTTTCTCTAAGAAGTGAGATGATTTAAAAACACTGATGCATAGTGATGTAGACTTTTTATGGTCAACATTGAATAATTGAAAGTTTGGTCAATTTATTGAATTACTTTGGGAAAACTAATATATACAAAGCAAGACTAGCTTGGATGCTGACCAAATTTTTATTTTGAAAATGTTTCTTCACAGGGCAGCTAGGTGGTACAGTGGATAAAGCACCAGCCCTGGATTCAGGAGGACCTGAGTTCAAATCCGACCTCAGACACTTAGCACTTACTAACTGTATGACCCTGGGCAAGTACTTAGCCCCAATTGCCTCACCCAAAACAAAAACAAACAAACAAAAAAAGAAAATGTTTCTTCACAACAAAGCAATAATCCAGATCGGTGTTAGACTTAATTATAATTACTTATGTTGATTTCACTTCAAAATTTTAACTAGATTTCTTAGAATGGTGTTTTTGGTGGTTCCAATCTTCATCAAGATATATCATGTGTCTCTTTTTTCTTTTGTTACATATTATTTATAAAAAAATACATGGCAATTTTAGCACGCTAAAATACATCCTACCTAAATGATTTTTGCACTAACATATGTGGTATTTCATGTCCCAAAAGTATCTCAATATATGAAAAAATGCTCTAAAATATTACTTTAGGCAAATTTAAGGTATTTCCCATAATTTTTCCAAGATTCCTTTGAGGAATATCTCAGCAGAAAAATTTTAGGTTAAGAAGTTTATCTTTATATAAAAAATGACATGTGTATTTTCTATTCTAATTAATTATATAATCCTAAAAAAGTACTATGTGGGTTTTTTTTATCTGATTAGTCAAATAGCAAATTACACTTTTCAATTGATAAATGAAATAATAACTTGAAATTCTTGGCTGTACAAAGTTTCAAACTTTCCATTTGCAAATGAGATTCTTCCTAATGTGTGGGGAAAATAGTGATATATCTGCTCAGAATTCTTCCAGTACGCTTGACACACTGTAGTAACTTGAGATATTTTATAAGATTTCCTTGATTCAAGTGTTAAATAAAACAAATGTATAGCTATAAATATACTTGAAGCCCTGTCTCTTCTATTACAATTAACCATGATTTCACCATTTAGTTCTAAAGGAAAAATTGTAAAAGCAATAAGTAGTTTTCAATTTCTTGTAAAACAAAAATGTTTTATGAGGAAAGGTCAGAATATCATCACCCAGAGGAGCATCTGCTTAGTTCCAGTGTAGTTAAATCTCTATGCAATGATGAAACCAAACCAGTACCCCAGCCTCATTTTTCCTGAGGATATGTTAAGGGCTTTGTAGATAAATTCTGTGTCGTAGTAAAAGTAGTAATCACTCAACCGATACTACAAGATTGACTGATTGTAGTCATTATTTATGTTCAAAAGAAAATTTAAAAAAAAAGTTTATAAAAATTTTAAAAGTGACCACAAACAAACTGGGCTTGCACACATAAGTAAATAATTGTTTTAAAAAAAAATCCCCTTCCCTTCTTTATTATACAAATACGGTATTATTAAAATAAGACTACGGATTTAAAGCTGGAACAAACCTTAGAGGCTACCAGCCCCAACCACCTGATGTGAAGCTGGAAGGGATTTTATAGATCATCCAGTACACCACCCTCATTTTGTGAATGAAGGCGCAAAGGCAAGAGTTAACTAGGTATTTACCAAGGATCACACAGCCACTAAGTTTTAAAGGTGGAATTTAAATCCAGTTCTTTTTAAGTCCAAGTACAATGTCCTATCACTGTTTGTCAAATTTAATGAGAATATTATAATTAGAGGTTTAGAGATTTTCCCCCCTCACAGGTCCTGAGAGCTGGCAACTCACAATTAACTAATTTTTGTATTTACCCCCACTCCTTTTCCTTACTATAAAATATCCAACTGCTCTTGATTTTTGAAATAAAATTCATTCGAATGTTATGGCACAAGTGGAAAAGATATGAAAGCTGGAGCAACAAATAAACATATTTGCCTATGTATTCCTCAATTAAAAAAAAAAAGCTAATATCCTACTTGGGGGAAGGTATTGGAGAAGGAATTGGAATTTCAGTGGTGCATAGATGCCATGGCTATTAGAAGTATCTGTACTATATCTGCTACCCCACCCCACAAAAACACATACACATACACATACACACACGTCTGGGTAACCCTAGCACCGTGACAGAGCAACAGTCTTGCACAAGGAGTAGTATGCTTTAGGTATTAGTTGTAGGAGTTGAAAAGGAGCCCCAGGTCTGAAGGCACAGTCCTAAAAGAATAAAACATTATATCATAAGATAGAAAGGAAATTGAAATTTCTTTTTTACTATATCCTCTTATTATAAGGAGGATACTGAAGTCTAGAGATGCAATAGCAAGGACACATGGTAAATAATACTAAAACTAATATGAACACAGATCTCTGGAAGTGCTCAATTACACCTTGCTATATCAGTCAGTGCGGGGAGATGTGTAACATAGCTAGGAAATTTAAAATCATTACCACAGTGAGCAGTTGAAAACAGCACTTCCCTTAGGGTCTCCAAGTTAGGCAAGGAGGGTGGAATTTCTTATTCAATATTTGAGAAAAGAAAAAAATTAAAAAATAGACAAGAAGAATCATTCAGTAGGTACTTTAGTAATATTTTCTATTTGAAGGTGAGGGTGGAAGGATATCTTCTATCTACCAATGTATCTATCATCTATCTATCATCTATGTATGTATGTATGTATGTATGTATGTATATATGTATCTAGCTATCTGTCTGTCTGTCTGTCTGTCTATCTATCTATCTATCTGTCTGTCTACATCTATAGCAATATAAGAAATCTTTGTCATAGAAACTTCTTCAATTAAAGCAAATTAACATTCCTCATTACATCACATCTGGGGGCACTAAGAGGTTTAGTGGTTTCTCCATATTCACATAGGTGTATATATGCCAAACACATGAATCAAAACCAGATCTTTCTAATTGAAAGGTTATCCTTCTAATAAATTATACCAAATTGCCTCCCAAAAAGATTATAATTGGCACAAATATTATTTTCCAATTCATTCTTTTTCAGACTATTTAAATTGTTGAATTGACACTCCCATGAATAATTAAATTGAAGAATTGGAGCTCAGAACAATATTTCAAATATGTTTGAATGCCTATGATTTATGAATGTTCAAATATCTTAGTAGCTGCCTTTAATTTATAATTTCATGCTTGAGTAGCTATCCTAATATCTAAATGAAATCACATACATATAAAGAAACATACACACATAGCACTAATAACTTATTTTTTTTAAATCAAGTAAGTTCTTAAGGAAAAGAAATTAAATAGCCATTTTACCAAGATATGAGAATTAATTCATAAATGAGTTGAAAATAGACTTCAGGCAGTTAGGAGGTACAGTGGATAGAGTACTTCTCCTGGAGTCAGGAGTACCTGTTCAAATCCAGCCTCAGACACTGGACATTTACTGGCTGTATGACTCTGGGAAAGTTATTCAACCCTGATTCCCTTGCAGAAAAGAAAAGAAAAGAAAAGAAAAGAAAAGAAAAGAAGAAAAAAAGAAGGAAGGAAGGAAAGAAAGAGAAGAGAAGAGAAGAGAAGAGAAGAGAAGAGAAGAGAAGAGAAGAGAAGAGAAGAGAAGAGAAGAGAAGAGAAGAGAAGAGAAGAGAAGAGAAGAGAAGAGAAGAAAGAAAGAATAAAAAAAATAGACTACTTTAAATAGGACAGGAACTATACTGCAGTGGAATGAGCCCTGGAACTGGATTCAAAGAATCAGGATTCAAATCTTACTTCTTGTGCTTACTATTTATGACACTCTTAATTTCCCTGGACCTTAATTCCTTCAAATGTAAAATAAAGGGTTGTATAACCTGACATCCTTAACATTCTCTAAATATTGTGATAACCATTTCAATATAATTGGTCTCCTTTGTAATTCTATGAATTTTATTTTGTGTATTTAAAAGCTTTATTCTGAGAAAGGGTAAATAGGTTTTAGCAGGCTGCCAAAGGGGTAAAGAATTCTGCTATTAAATTTTTAATGACAATAGCACTGGAAAAATATGTACTTGTTTTACATTTTTAAGTTTAATCTGTATTATAAACATGTTCTCTATCATTTCCCTAAGTCTAGACATGCAAGAAAACAATAAAATAGCTGAGGTTGGTGAAAGTGGACAATTTACAATGTTTTAAATACTCATATTGAAAATTTAACAATAGATCAGTACAAGGTAGCACATGGGTGCATGAATTTGTTTTTGAATAGTTAAGTATGCATGGTATTACAAGGAGTGCCCATTATCATCACTATTTTTCAATTTCCCTCCTAGAAATATTAGCTGGAGCAATAAGAGAAGAAAAAAATGAAAATATTAGAATAGCAATGAGAAAGGAAAACTATCATTCTTTGTAGATGATTTGTTGGCATACTTAGAGAAACCCACAGAATCAACTAAAAATAGGGAAAATAATTAACAATTTCGGCAAAGTTGCAGAATGTACAATAAACCCACATAGGTAATCAGCTTTTCTATATACTACCAACAAAACCCATAAGAAAAATGATAGGAGAAGAAATTCAAATTCATATAACTATAAACAATATAAAATAATTGGGTGTCTACCTGCCAAGATGAACTCAGGAACTACAAAACACAATTATATATTTTTTTTCACATAAAGGCACAACTAAACAATTAAAGAAATACCAATGGCTCGTGAGTAAGCTGAGACAAGATAAAAATGACAATTCTTCCTAAGTTAACCTATTCAGTGCCATACCAATCAAACTACAAAAAAATAAGTAAGTAAAAAGAGGTAGGAAAAAAAAACACAACCAAATTCATCTGGAAGAATGAAAAGTCGAGAATATCAAGGAAATCAATGACAAAAAATGTGAAGGAAGTTTGTTTAACAACACCTTATCTCCATCTGTATTACAAAATGGTAATGATCAAAACCAATCTCATACTAGCTAAGAAAAAAAGTTGTAGGTCAGTAGAATATATTAGGTACTTTGAGAAAATAATGGGATTTGGCAGATACTCAAAGGCTCACCTGGAGATTAATCTAAACTGATTGAATTAAATGAGAGTGATTGACTTTGTTGATTAGCCTACTTCAAGTTTATTAGATTGTAACCATATCTGGCTAGCCTTTAAGGAGATATTGTTCTCAGAAGCTAAGGACTCTGAACTCAACTCAAGACCACCTTCAAGTCTAGTAAACCAATGGATTTGGATAATGCCTACAAGTCAGCTTGAAGCAGTGTATAAGGACCACTTCTGCTCCAGACCTATAAAAAGCTTCCACATTGGGGTGGCTAGGTGACACAGTGGATAAAACACCAGCCCTGGATTCAGGAGTACCTGTTAGACACTTGACACTTATTAGCTGTGTGACTCTGGGCAAGTCACTTAACCCCCATGCAAAAAAAAAAAAAAAAGCTTCCACATTCAGTTTGAGGGGAGTTCATGGGCTAATGGCAGAGGACTTGAGGAAGAACCAGACCAGGCTGGAACTCTAGGATTCATAGGCCTTTTCTTAACTTCACATGTTCTTTTTTTATACCTAGTATGCTTTAATAAATGCTTAATCCCCAAAGAATGGTACTAAAGCTTCTAATTTAAGGTGACCACACATTTAGATTTTAAACAACACAGCACACAATATACAAAGTAAGTGACCGTAGTAATCTAGTGTTGGACAAACCCAAAGGTCAAAGATTTTGGAGCAAGAAATCACTATTTGACAAAAATTGCTGGAAAAACTGGAAAGAAGTTTCATGGAAACTAGGTATAGATCAACATTGCACACCATATACTGAGATAAGGTCACAATCAGTACATGATTTAGAAAAAAAGGGTAAAAAAAGAAATAAAGGGTAATATCATAAGCAAATTGGGATAATATGGAATATTTTAATTGTTAAATTTATGGTCAAAAGAACAATTTATGACCAATAGGAGAAAGAGATCATTACAGGATATAAATTAGATAACTTAATTAGATCAAATTAAAAGGGTTTTACACACACAACACCAATGCAGGCAAGATTAAGAAGGAAGCAGGAAATTGTGGGAAATATTTCAGCAATTCTTGCTAATAAAGACTTTATGTTCTCAAATATGGAGAAACTGAATCAAATTTGTAAAAATATTGAGTCATTGAATAAGCAGTTTTCAGAAGAAGAAATCAAAGCTACTGAAAGAAATTTTTTTTTTAAAGTTCTAAATTACTGTTGTTAAGAGAAATGTAAATTCAAACAACTCTAAGTTCCACTTCACACCCATCTGGCTAATATGTCAGAAAAGAAATAAGACTACTGTTTGAGAAGATGTGGGAAAATTGGGAAAATGCATTGTCACTAAAGTTGTAAACTGATCAAACATTTTGGAGTACAATATGAAACTATATCTCAAAGGTTATAAAACTGTGCAAGCCCTTTTGAACTAGCAATACCACTACTAGGTCTGTATCACAAAGTGGTTAAAAAAAAGGAAAAGGGACCTATTTCCTTAAAAAAAAATCATAGTTCCCTCTTTTTGTGGTGGCAAAGAATTGGACATAGAGGGAATGTCTATCAATTGGGGAATGGATGAAAAAGTTGTGGCATATCATTGTAATGAATACTATTGTGCTATACAAATGATGAACAACATGCGTTAAGAAAAACCTGGGAAAACTTGCATGAACTGATGCAAAGTGGAATGAGCAGGACCAGGAGAACATTGCACATATGACAGCAATAATGCGTGATTATCAACAGTTAATGATTTAGGTATTCTCAGAAATACAGTAATTCAAGACAATTCTGAAGGCTACATCATAAAAAATGATATCCACCTCCAGAGAAAGAACTGATGGAGTTTTGGACGCATATTAAAGTATTAATTTCCTTTACTTTCTTATTTTTGGTCTGAATTTTATTTTGCAGCATGTTTCACATGGAAATGTTTTACATGACTTCACATGTATAATTTATATCAAAATGCTTCCTTTCTCAGAGACGGTTAGGGGAAGAAGAGAGAGAATTTGGAGCTCAAGATATTTTAAATGTATGTTAAAGATACATTAATAAAAGGAATATTTAGAAAAAAAATATATAATTATTTGGATTAAATAACCATACCACCAAAGTGGATACAATTGGGGGGAAATTATGTTTAGTACATGTATTATTCTATTTCATATTTTGGGACTTTTAAAGGCATTGTTATAATCAAATGACAAGCAAAACAAATTTAATTTTTGGTGTTCAACATTTGGCTAAAGAGGTAAATGACAAGAGATGAAATATGACAAATATTTAAGTAATAATAATTTGAAATCCTCACAATAGATCAAAATAGGTTCTTTCCAGTCTCAAATGAAATGATGGTGAAGAAATCATTGACATCATCAATCATCAAATTTTAAACACTCTGTTAACCAAAAAACAAAATAAAGCATGTAAGTAAGAGTGCTACCCCATCACCTTCTTTTCTTTTCTTTTTTTTTTTTTTAGTGAGGCAATTGGGGTTAAGTGACTTGCCCAGGGTCACACAGCTAGTAAGTGTTAAGTGTCTGAGGCTGGATTTGAACTCAGGTACTCCTGAATCCAAGGCCGGTGCTCTATCCACTGCGCCACCTAGCTGCCACCTTATTTTCTATATGGGCTCTACTGTAACTATTCAATATAGTCAGTGAATTAAGACTATGCAGCTTATTCAACATTCCTGCATAGTAGATCACTTTAATGATTTATCTAAAATATGTATTCTCAAGTAGTTTTACTGGATTTTGTGGGCACTAATATGGTCAGTTTTACAAACATTAATCATTGTTGATGTTATAAGCCAATTGAAATCCAATTAATTTAGTAAGATATTTGTTGTCTTAGAAGTCAAGTTCAAGCAGTTTTCTACAACCCAGTTCATATGTGTAGATGGAGCTTAATATCCTAGATGAAAAGTGATTTTATAAACAAAGGGAATATCCCAACAATAAAAGTATACATTTCTGTGATACCATTCAATCTAAAAATAGTTGCAGAAATTACATCATAATACAACTTTAAAATATAACTTATCAGACTTAATAAGTAATTATTATCACCTACAAAAAAGAAAGTTTTTAAATATTTAACATTAGAATGCTATAAAAATCTTTTCAGAAGAATTGGAATAGGGTACAATTTACACTTAATCTCCTTCTATTGTGGTGCTATACTGAATCTTCTTTTCCCTAACCATTTTGTTATAATGGAAGACATTATATCTTCATTTTACAGCCCCATGATTTGCATGTTTTCTATCTCATCACAAAGAAAAGAGGCTTTTTTGACTCCTAACAAAAATATGTAAAGTTATAACTTGGGATTTTCTATGGAAAAAATATTATTCTACAAGGTTTTGAATTTAATTTGGAGCCACATGCTGAGTTCTCAACTCAACAGTCTCTGATTTAGAAACCATTTATCTCTCAAGTTCTTCAGAGAAGGCCATAGCATGAGAGAAGATTTCTTTATAATGCCTTTTTTTCTCAAGTCCTTCCTACACTGAGTTTATGTTAAATCATGCTTATACCTGATAAAAAATTGTAAGGTTTTAAGGTAGAATCAACTAGACAGGGCAGTTTCTTAGCAGTCAAAGGGACATATTTCTTCTTTTTCTAGGACTGTCTTAAAGAATTCGAGATTTTATGTAAATGTATTGAAGAGAAAAAGGTTTTCAGTATTTCTAATTTTTTATTCCCTTATTAACCATATATAATTTACCTTGGCCTCTTGGAATATACAGTTAATCTTGACTACAAAAACTGTTTTATACACATATATGTATGTTTATAAATGCATGGACATATACATGTGTGTATGTGTGTATACACACATGTATATACATATATACACACACACATACACATATACACACCAGGCATGTGTACATATCTGAAATATAGACATATACATACATACATAATATATACATACATATACATAAAGATATGCGGAACAAAAAGCTACAAAAGAAGAGAGTAGAAATGAAACAAATGTGTTTTTCTTTTTAATCAGGCAAAAGGGTTATCAAGCTTTTGAAAATTATTTTAAGTGTGCCTTTTATATTAAGGAATTTGCCATTCTTCTGTCTCTCCATTTTTTATGATAATATTACTTATACTATCAAAACATATACTCAGTCAGGTATAAATGTTCACAGGATGCTTATATATTTAAGTCCCCCACCCTTTTATCCAGGAGGATGTCTACATATGCTTGGCAGATCTACTCCTTGTCCAAGGAGAATAATGTATCAACTGTTAGGAACTGCTTGTTCCCTTATTAAATGTGTATTCTGGTCTGCTTCTCTCATCCCACTTGAGGACAGATTATTCTACTTCTGATACTTGACATACTGTCAGAAGAGTTGAAATAAGACATGATACATGAGACAGAAGAGAGGAGACACCCGGAAGGATAGCATCAAAGAAAACTTGGAAAATAAACTTGAACCAAATCCTGCCCTTGGCCTTGGAATTACATGCTGTGAATGTCTGGTTTAACAATTTTTTTTTGTTGTTTTGTCTACATCAATTACTCCAAATACTGTCTTTCGCAGAAACTAGAGAAAAAACAAGATTTTTTAAACCTTCCATTCTCATTTAGATTTTGTTGTTTTGTCCTAGTTATTCAAGGTAAGAGTATTTAGCTTTATTACTCCATTTTCTGGCTTTGAGAACTTTAAGAAACATCAATTAAGTAACTACTAGGTACAGAACACTTTATTACGACCAGGAAGGCCTACAAAAATTAAACAAGACATTCAAGTGTCCCTCATTATACTCTAAATCTGATTGTTTCTATGTTTTGGTTAATATTTTTTTAGGTCTTAAAATTTTTTGTTCAAAAGAAAGAACATTCTCCCTGCACCTGTTTTTATATTAATTCAATTCATTTATTTCAACATTTATTTATTGGGTACTCAGCACTTAGTACTATGAACACTGGAAAATATAAAAGGAATATAAAACCTTACATTGACCTGCAAAATACTTGAAATCCCACTGTAATAATCCAACATTACCAAAAGGAACTACTTCTCCATCCTGAGTGGGAGAGAAAAGGCTATATGTATGTTTGGAACTAAATTCAAGTACTGTCCTGCTTCTATCTGATCAAGGACCAACATGAACTTGGATCAATGTCAAAATACTCTGAACAATGAAATGCCCAGTTTTACAACCCTTCATTTTAAAGTCTGGTCAGCAAAATATATCATGGTCTATATGAACACAATTTGGCCTTTGGTCCTAAAGCATTAATTCAATTCAATGCATCTCAATTGAGATAGCAGAAACAGAAAGACATGAATTTGATTCCTATCTTTGACACATACTGGCTAAATGACCAATGAAGTGATAGGCTTCATAAGTACTCTAAAGCAGAGTTGTCAAATTCACTGTTTAACAAGATAAAAATGTAATACAACATTCAGTCATGCAGTGATGTCAGAATCTTCATGATTCCATGGAACACAGCATGCCAGACCCTTCTATCCCCCAGTATCTCTTAATGTCTGTCCAATTTCTTATTAATTGTTTCCATAACACCATTAATCCATCTCATCCTCTTCATCCCCTTTTACTTTGCCTTCAATCTTTCCTAACATCAGTCTTTTCAAATGAAGTCCTATCTTATTATCATATAACTAAAATATTTAAGCTTCACTTCAGTATTTGACCTTCCAGTGAAATAGTCTGAATTAATTTCTTTAAGTATTGACAGATTTGATCTCCTTGCTGTCCAAGGGACTTTCAAAAATCTTCTCCAGAACCATAATTTGAAAGAATTGAGTCTACAGTGTTCAACCTTCTTTATAGTCCAACTGTCACAACCATACATTGCTACTAAAAAAAAAAACACATAGTTTTGACTATATGGGACTAACAATACAACATAGATGATGATAATTTGTGGTTTTCTTTCTTTTGTTTTTTCAGAGTAATGAGGGTTAAGTGATTTGCCCAGGATCACACAGCTAGTTAAAAGTGTCTGAGGCTGGATTTGAACTCAGGTCCTCCTGAATCCAAGGCCAGTGCTTTATCCACTGTGCCACCAATCTGCCCCCAATTTGTGGTTTTCTAAGTTAATATGCAGTCAACAAAGATCCCTTTGAGTCTGACACAACTGCTCTGAGGCAATTCCCAAAGACTTATGCGTGGTTGAAAAGATGCTCCATTGTATTAGTAGACGGAGTTTCCTCACCACTGTATCAGTGAATTCATGGGTCTAACCCCTATCATCTCAACAGATTACCACACAGAAACTGTCAGAAACCACATCACTTTATAAATGGGAAATAATGGATCAAGATCTTAAATATGGAGGTAAAGAGTATATCAGAGGTCATCTCATTCAAATCCCTCCTTTTACAGAGAATAGATATAGAAAAGGGCCTTCACATTTCAATGTACTTTAGAAATAGAAGCTAAGGTTGAAGGTTAGGAATTTTCATGACTTTCTCATTGATGGGGATCATATAACTAGAGCCCTGGTACCCACCTGAGGAGCATACTTGATGATAGGCCTGGAAAAGGAGACTTGATCCTGGAGCCGAGGCTTTGAGAAAGACATTCCTAGTTTCTTGGGCTTTATGTTTATTATCTTATAAGGTAAAGGAGTCACTATGCTCTCTACAGACCAGTAGAGCATTATGTGAAGACTTAGGCTTCAATTCTTAGTCTTTCAAGCTATATTGGTAGATACTTTATTACTTGGGGCAGCTAGCTGGTATAGTGGTTATAACATCAGGCCCAGAGTCGGAAAGATTTGAGCTCAAATATTGCCTCACACACTTACTAGCTGCATGCCCCTGGGCAAGTCACTTCATCTCTATTTGTCTCAGTTCCTCATCTGTAAAGTGGGAACTCATGGAGCCAGGAAATTGCAGACAACACCAGTATATTTGCTATAAAAATCCCATTGACAAGTTAAAGGGGTCACAAAGAGTTGGACAGGACTGTACAACTATTTTTTATTTCTATTATACAGAAAATCAAAGTGGGGCTGAGAGATTACGAGATTTGCCCAGGGTTTAACAACTGGTAAATTCCTGAGGGAGGATATAATCTCAGGTTTTCCTGATTCATGGTTTAATATTCTATCCACTGCTTAATAATCTTTGATTTCAAGGACATATATATATATATTGCTACTGTTTGATGGTGGTAGAAGTCTTTGTTTCATAAAGAACCTGAAACTTTAATAGACTTACACTTGTTAGATTTTAGATATTTTTTAGGTATCTTTTGCCCTTCATAAGTACTGATGAATGATTGAATGACTATATGGATGAAAGGAATTTATTAAGTGTTAAAAAATGAGCTAACCCCTGCCTTCTGGGAGTATATCTTCTAATGAAGAAGACAACACATGGGTGTAAACAGTGGATGGCGGGGGAGGGGGGTGGATGTTCTGAGATGTCATATATAAGGTGAGTAAAATTAGAGGAGTCTATAAAAACATATTTGCACAGTGTCTGGATTATAATAAGGACACAATAAATGCTTTTGCATTTGTTCGAAAACCCCCTTTAAGTTGAGTTCATAATTATTGGTAATCTAAAGTCAGTTTTCAGAGAAAGAAAAGGGGAGTGTTTTTGAAGGACAGGTAGCTATGTTACTCTCCAAACTGCCTCTTCACACCTCTCTAGCAACAGGGTGGAAAATGGCTCTGGTGAAGATGAAGTATTAGGGAGAGCTGAGCTAAAAGGCTTCACCCATCTATTATGTAGCCTCTGGTGGTACAGTTTGGATAGGCAGCGAAGAAATGGAGGATACAAGATAACAAATGTCCAGGGAAAAGGTAAAGCTTCATTGTCCCAGAAAGCATGGGGCCCATAAGCTTAGTTCTTCTCATCATGGATTCTGGTGCTCTGGTCTGAATGATGAACCACAGGCACCTAGGCATCATAGAAGAAATTGGCCAATATGATACACAAGGATGGATTGATTCAAATATAAACTCTTTCATATGGATTATATACAAATTTGGATATCCAAGATAACTAGTTGGGTTTGGGAATGTCTTTGGAAAGGGAGACACTAAAGATCCCATGCAGGATTTAGAAAAGAGAATAAAATGAATACAAATGAAATAAACATTTATTAAGTACCTCCTTTGTGCAGACCCTTCTGCAAAGCATCAGGTAAGATAAAACATTTAGATACTGTTTCAAGTACCATACTGAGAAGCAAGAGCATGAGATGGAAAAAAAATAATTATAATATAAAAAGTGTATGGTAAAAAAGTAATAGTAGCAGTAGCAGTAGTAGCAATAGGCAGCATTTATTTATATAGCACTTTAATGTTTACAGATCATTTTGCCACCATCTTCTCCACCCCACCTCTAGTGTTTTCCAAGGTATGAGATGAAGAGTTGCTTGCAAGGTGGGGGGCCACAGTGGAGAGGGTAGATTAAGTAAATTTTCCTCACAGAAGAGATATGGTGACATTTAAATGAGACTTCTAAAGATTTCTAGAAAAATAATAGGCAAAGTGGAGAAGAAGGTCAGAAATGGCATTAGAAACACTGGAAGCAAGCTGATCAGGGGTATGGATACAGGACAGTACACAGAGCAAGTCTGGGCAATAGGGAAACTGTTAATCAACCAAGCTAGCCCCTCTTACCAATGCTCATAAGAAAAGTGACACATACTCAGAAGTTATTTCAGTAGGTAATATACCCAAATACCCTTCATTGGAGGGAATTTAGAATTCATCTAAACTGAATAAAGCAATCAGTCTCCTAAAAAGTTTATGGGTTTTATTGACCTACAGATAATATTTTGAAGTATATGAAATATATATCACTGGTAGGAATACAATATCCCTTCCAAGGTTTTATTTACCTTTTAATTTAATATGAAAATGATATACTTAAGTGCCCTACTTACTTGTAGACATTCAATAAATATGTAATTCGGAACAATTTCCATTTTTTTTCACTATGGTCTTTATTTCATCATTTGTAATTTTAGAAGTTTATTTGACTTATCAATCTTTTTTATTTCTACATTTAGTCAATCGCCAAGTCCTGTGATTCATTCATTAAAACCTCTCTGGTATCTTTCTCTCCTTTTATAGTCTCACTGTCACCACCCAATTTGAGGCCCTTAACTGATCATGGTTCATTATTGCAGTAGTGACTCACTAGGAAGCTGGATGGCACAGTGGATATAGTACTGGCCCTGACATAGAGAAGACCTGAGTTCAGATCTCACCTCAGACACTTACTAAATATGGGACCCTGGGCAAGTCACTTAAAACCAATTCTCTTAAGTATCTGGGGCCATCTCCAGTTGTCCTGACATTATATATCAAGCTCCCAAACCCAAATGGCTCTGGAGGAGAGAGATTGGTGACCTTGCACAGCCCTCCCTCACTTAAATCCAATTCACTACAAGTGATGACATCACCTAGATGTCATGGTCCTCCTCAAGAAAAAGGACAAACAATAACAAGTGACTCACTTCATTGGTTCTTCACCAACATGCTCTTTCTAGTCCAAGTAATCCTACATGTTGCTACAAAATTATTTCCTAAAGCACCACTTTTATCATATCAGTTTCATGCTTTAAAAATTTCAGTGGTTCCCAATGTGTTTCAAATTATATCCAAAGTTTTTTTGTAATTATTAAAGCCTTTTGTTTTTATATCATCTTCATTTCTAAATATATCCCTTCCTCATCTCCTTCCAAGAGAGTCATCCTTTGAACAAGCAATAAAAAGTAAGGAAAAAAACAATGCCAAACAACTGAGTCTAGCAGTATATTCAATGTTGTACACCCATGATTCCACACCTCTGCAAAGCTGAAAAGTCTACTTTCTTTCCTTTTAATCAAAAGTAAGCTTAGGGGCAGCTGGGTGGTGCAGTAGATAGAGCACCAGCCCTGGATTCAGAAGGACCTGAGTTCAAATCCGACCCCAGACACTTAACACTTACCAGCTGTGTGACCCTGGGCAAGTCACTTAACCCCAATTGCCTCACCAAAAAATAAAATAAAATAAAAATAAAAAAGTAAGTTTAAACCCAAACTTTTTAGCTTAGAAGCAAGCAGGTGTCATGACAGGTAGAGCACCAGCTCTGGAGTCAAGATGATTGTCTAAATTCTGTCTCAGACATTACTAGCTAAGTGATCACTAGGCAAGTCATTTAACTTTCTGTCTGCTCTGTTTTCCTAACTGAAACAATGGGGGAATGATAATAGTACCTATCTGCCAGAGTTGTTCTTGAGAATCAAATGAAATAGTATTTTGTAAAGTGCTAGTTACACAGTAAAAGCTTAACAAATGCTTGTTTCCTTCCTTCCTTAACTTGACATTCATGACCTATCATACCACCCTTCCTATCTGCAAGATAAAACATCTGTCCCAGTTAACATATTCTGGACAAAGATTCTTAAAGAAATCCTAAGTTATACTTGACATGCCTAGACTCATTTTAACACTGAAGCACAGGAAATCACACAATTTTAGAGATAGAAAGGATCTTATAGACCTTCTATTCTAGTCAAGTTATGACATTTTGCAAATGAAGAAACCAAGACTTAAAGAGGTTACACAATTTGTCTAACATCAGGAAATCAGGTTGTGGCCAAGCCAAAAGGAAACTATACTCCCACACACACATATACCCCACACAACCATATATACCCACACATACCCCAACACACATATTTCAAGTCTCCAATTCCTAGTCTAGCTTTCTCCTCAACCGTATTTATATGGTTATCTGTTTGATTTGTGCTTATCTTACCTGTCCAAATAGGTTTTAAACTCCTTCAGGGTATAGGCCACATATAATAGTATTCAACAAATTGCAATTCACCACTGTGCCTACCATGATGCTGAATGTAATCAATTTAAGGGCAAACTTAAGACAGGATGAAACAGTCATGCTCAGGGAGGTTGGGGAAGAAAAATAGAAATTTTCAAGGTAATTTTATTATATATTCAACAGGAATAGAAAGTTGTGCATGATATATTTGTGCTTTTATGTTCAATAATCTTTTTTTATTATTCTACTATGCTCTGGAAATACTTGTTTTATATCATTAAAAAAAAGAAACTAAGGAATAAAAAAGTGTTAGTCCATAGTGCTAGTCCAATGTTAGTTCCCTGATTATCTGCTAGTGTATTATGCATATTGCCTGCTCTATCACCACTCCAATTTTTCATCTTCATTATACACCCAGATTCAGTTCTCCCCTATCCAGCTGAATTTGATGTAGCCTCTTATATAGTCAATCAAGGGATGCTAATGTGTTAAGTGCTCAAAGAGAAAAATGTGAAGCTATCTGGGCTAAGCACACATTGGAAAGGTGAGGATCTCTATTAGAATGGTTAAGAGCTAAGTATTAGGGACATTAAATTCATTTCATTTTACGTAGTCATACTATGAAAAGAAAAGAGAAAAACAACTTGATGATACTGTTCCAATGATATAAATATTTAAATGTGATTTCAACTCTTTAAGATGGATCCTTCTTTAACCTTAACTGTCACTAACAGATATCTGCTGCTATCTATATAAAATAAACTCTAAGGCATTCTCAATATGTTAGAGTGATTAGCTTGTCTAACAAGGTCACCTTGGCACAAATGAATGAGTGTATTGATTTTGTCATCAACACTTTACTTTCCTTACCATTTCTTGGGCCAAAAGTTCTTTGCTGTTGGGTCCTCAGCTCTTTCCCATTTATAATGTTATAAATAAATCCATAAGGAATTTTTTATCTTACTCTTGAGATTATCCAAAGATAATTCTCTTTATATATTTAACAGATTTTTATTTTCTATTCTCTCATTGTTTGTCTTTTCATTATTTCAATAAAAATTATATGAGTATGTAATAATGAGAGAAAAAGCATAGTAGAGAAGAAAAAGAGTGTATTTTAAGCGAGCTGACCTGAGTCATAGCTCTCTTGCCTTTGAGACACTAAGAGAATTATGTAACATCTCCAGACTTAAATATTATTTATGAATTCAAAATATTGGACTAGAGCCTTCCTAATTCTAAATCTGTGATTCTAAATCTATGTGAAAATCTACTTTGTGTGAAAATGATTCACTTTTCTCTCTGTGAAGAGTCAAATAAGAGGAAATGAGATTAGATTATAGCAGGAGAGATTTAGATTAGATATCAAAAAGAACTTCCTGACTGTCAGAACTAATCAGACCTTGGCATCTCCTTTCCTTTGGATCTTTACAAGCAGGCTAATTACATAGCTGTCAGCATTGGTTTGGATAGTGCTTTGACTAGAGACAAGGAATAGAATCCATGGATGCTAAAGGGTTCAACACCTTTTTCCTTACAATTGTATTAGTCATTGGCTTATGGGGTTGAATGCTATGCCATTCTTCTAACTACATAAATATTCATGTTCAATTTATAGCACCCATAGCAATAGACAGTGATGTGAAATGTATATGGAAAATTTTGTAATGTAAAATGAGCCCTACTTCAAGGGGGGGGGCGGGAAATGGCATCTACTAATGAGAATAAAATGTTTAAATTACTTTTCTTTGGGAGAAATCTTTAATTTTTATACTATTGTTCATATCAGGACTTTAAATATGAATAGCATACAGTGTTCAAGTCTACTACAAGAAGATGAGGAACTCTAAGAGGCCTTTCACTTTGCTTGCTAATTTGGCATATGCCACTTATTGTAATTAACATTCTATTCTCATCTTGTTCTAAAAAACTCATGTGTCTCAGAAAACCAGCTTTACTCAAGAAAACAATCTGGATTTTGACAACATGTAAAGAATAAAGTTAAGTATTGAGTCTTGTATAGAAGTGACTGACCTCAGTGTAAAAATTCCACAGTTAAGCCATCCTGTCACTTAGAAGAGTTCCATTATATCTGGAAGCTAACAATTTCTGAATAAGCCCTTGTTCCATTTGGTACTTTCCTGAGGAAGCCTTATCAGTGAATTGATATACAGTAATCTGATAAGCCTTAATTTAGCCCGATGTTTCACTATTTAACCTTTAAAGAAGTTCACAGGCTACCATCATTATGCCAGTTTGTGTAATGATAGAGTGTTTGCCAGTGGTTGAAGCAGATTAAAAAGGTATTATTTCTATTTTTTTAAAAAAATGTTCTAACTCCAAGCTGTTCTAAAACAAAACTTATAGTGATTCTGTCATCTGTTTATTCATAGAAAAGGTTTGATGGTCACTGTAAATGCATAGAAACACACCAAGTCAACCAAATGGCCACATATGTATCAATAACATCGACTAATAAGAAATGTAAAATTTTAATTGGGTAAATCTCTAAATGAATATTCTCATCACTGTGTTAAGAATGAAAGGTATGAGAAAGCCTATTTCCAAAAACATTTTCATCTTAAAGTATTTAATGCAATTACTTTTCTGTGCATGTCTAAATATTTATTTTATTACATTTATGTATAAAATTAATCTATGTTTTGTCATAAATTTTGGTAATAATATTTTCCAAAGTTGATAAAATATTAAAATCTATATCTTAAAGCCCCAGAGATAATGCATTACTTAAAAATCTATGGTTTTAAATTCAGAGAGGGTATAAATAATGCTGAAATAAATTTATAATCCATAATGGGAATATCTCTGCATACACACAGATACTTAACCTGAAAGTACTTTGCAAAACATTTTAAGGTACAATTTCACAATTTTCTGCGTTAAGCATGTGGACCATTCTCATAAGCATTGCAATAATAATTTTAATATAATAGGATGATGAGTATGATTATATAATTAAATTTCTTGAAATAGAAAACTCCTCATTCTAAAGATTCACAAACTACTCTGGGTCACATATAGGTCTTTTATTTATGAAACATATTTTCTTGGCCAAATTCAGTTACCTTCTATATAAAATTATGGAGTTACATCAGATGATCTGTAAGGGCTCTTGTCACCTTGACATTTATAATTTAATGTGATATTCAAACCTTTATACCTAGAATATTGTATACACAATATCAGAAATGTTAGAGAGGAGGTAGTTATAGTAACTAGTGGTAAAATGTATAAGATTAAATTTTAAAAGAACCCAAATTTATGAACGTAAAATTGAAGAACTAAGCCATCTAATTTTATATTAATAAAAGTAGTAAAAGTAGTCATAATGTTTTATTCTTGAATAATATTTGGACAATCCCAAGAGTACTATTATTTTCAAAGTTATATATATATATATATATATATGTATATATATGTGTGTGTATATATATATATATGTATATATATATATATATATATATATATATATATATATATGTACATACCTAGTGAGGAAAAGGGAATATATATATATATATATATATATATATATATATGTGTGTGTGTGTGTGTGTGTGTGTGTGTGTGTGTGTGTGTGTGTGTGCATGTATGTGTATATTTATATGTATATAACTCATATGGACCATTCAGTTAAAGAAACTGGTGTGACCACAAAGAGCAGAGATAATGAGATAAGAAAAGAGGTAGAGGCTACAACTGAGGTAATCATGTAACTGACACTGTTGGGTAATGGGAGTGACAGTGTCTAATGACCAGTAACCTTAAGTAATTGTCTGTAGCCATTAATTTAGCCTCTTTTGGCCTTGATTTATTTGTTAAATGGTTGACGAGGGTGATAACATGACTTATAAAGGATTTCCAACTCTCAACTTCTATGCTTCTAGTTACTCCTTTGAAAATCAAATGGAAGGAAGAAAGAAGTAACGTTTCCCCTCTTAAATTTCTAGCGATTGACAAGTATTTATGGGGCAGCTAGCACGGTTACAATGAGGTTATAAAGTTGGTTCTTATTCAAAACATCTCCTAATGAAATAGTTCACTTTTACGGAGGTGAACACTGAAAGGTTAAGTAATTCAACAGTAGACCATAAATTAAAAGCTGTTATATGCTTTGTTTAGTGCTTTAGATTCTCAAATAAAGAACACTGTGATATGGTAGGTAGCAAAGGGTTGATGTGATTGAAAGCCCAGGCAGGAAAGGCAGCTGACTATGCAGCTGAGAGGGTTCTTTCCCTTCTAGATTTTCCAACTCTGAGTACTACTGCCCCATGGGCTCTCTCAGGTTACTACTGTTCTTAAAGCCAGATCCTGTAGTCCTCGTATTGATGACTTTGTGTATACATGGGAAAACCTCACAGACTCATAAAATATTAGAAGTGGCCTACCAGAATCACAGAAGAGTAAACACATAATTTCACAGCCAGATGGAATTTGAGGGATGACCTAGGTCAACAGAGACCTGATGAAGAACCTTCAGTACAACACATCAAAGTTGACTTGAAGACTTTCAGGGAGGCAAAACATTCCAATTTTGGAAATCGAACAGTCCTACTGGTTAGAAAGGTTTTTTGTTGCTTTGTTTTCATTTCATTGGGCTCAAGTTGGTTTCAAAGAAGCATCTGTCCTTTGCTACGAGTTTAGTCTTTTGGTGACAAAGACAAGAAATATAATTTCCCTTTCAAGTGATAGTCTTTCTTTTACTTAATGAACAGCTATCCTGTCCCTCCTGAAGCTTCTCATTTCCTGGATAAACTTCCCCTGTTTCTTCAAATGATCCTGATATGGCATAAATTCAAGGAATTTTATCGTATTGATTTCTATCCCCTGAATAGTCAACAAATTATATAACCATCCTAAAATGCTGTGCCCAGAAATAAATGTAGTACTATAAATGAGATCTGACTAGCACAGAGTCAACAACTCTTTCTTCTCCATAGTCATGGAAACTAAGACGATCAATCTTTTAGACTAAGACTAAGACAGCCAATCTATCTCCCTTTCTGGATCTTCACCCCATCATGTCTACTAACCATGGTGGTCTCCCAAGATTTCGTCCTAGGTCCTGTTCTCTGCTCCTTCTTTATTATTTCACTTGGCGATCTAATCAGTGTCCATGTAGTAGATAGGTGGCACAGGGGACAGAGTGCTGAGACTAGAGTCGAGAAGACCTAAATCCAAATTCAGTCTTATACACTTACTGATTGTGTGACCTTGGGCAAGCCACCTAACTTCTATCTCCCTCAATTTCCCAACTGTGAAGTGAGGATAATAGTCAACATTTATTAATCATCTACTATGTAAGAAGCACTGTGCTAAGTGCTAAAAATGCAAAACGATGTAAAAACAAACAATCCCTACACTGAATGAATTCACATTTTAATGGGAGAGACAACAAGCAAATGGATACATTGATGATTACTAACTGTACAATTTCCTCCATCCTTTATTCTTCTATTTATCCCTCTCTTTTTTTGTTTGGTCCCTAGTCTGAAATGTTTTACTTCTGACCATTTTCTTATTTAATCTTTCCTCCCTTTTATCAAGGCTCCTTTTTTTATGCCCTTCCCTCCTATTTCCTTTTTGCATAAGATCAATTTCTATTTGCATTAAACACACTCACACACTTACATATACACATCCATAAATACATGTATATGCATGTATATATATATATATATATATATATTCCCTCTTTGACCCAATTTATATATGAATGACTTTCAAACACTGCCTGTTCCCCACCATTCTGCCCTATTTCATTAGGAGATTTAAATAAATAAAGCTCTTCTTTGCATGACACTTTTATGTGAGATAATTTTCCCCTTTCTTAATCTACCTTTCTTCTTCTCCCAAGGGCATCCATCTTCCCCACCTATCATTTTTTTTTTTATATCATCTTAACATAACTGGCTCACTCCCATGCTCACTTGCTCTCTCTCTCTCTCTCTCTCTCTCTCTCTCTCTCTCTCTCTCTCTCTCCCATCCATCCTTCCAACTGCCTTAATAATGATAAAACTATTGGAAGTCACATTTATCATCTTCCCATATAGAAGGCTAAACATTTAAGCTTATTGAGTCCCTTATGATTTTTCTCTTATGTTTACCTTTTTATTCGTCTCTTAAGACTAATATTTAAAAGTAAAATTTTCTATTCACTTCTGTTTTTATATCAGAAATGATTGAAAGTCCTCTATTTCATTGTGTCCTTTTTTTTTCTCCTTTGAAGATTTCTGCTCAGGTTTTCTGGGTAGATTATTCTCGGTTGTACTACCTGCTTTTTTGCCTTCCAGAATATCATTTTTTAAGCTTTCCACATCATTAAGATGGTAGCTGTTAAATCTTGTGTGATCTGAACTGCATCTACACAATTTCTGAAAAGGTGTTTTTTTCTTTGTTTGTTTGTTTGTTTTCTGGCTGCTTGAGGCATTTTCTCTGTGATCTCAGAGCTTTGGAGTTTCCTGGGACATTTCATTTTAGGAGGTGAATTCTTTTCTATTTTTTCTATTTTCCTATTGGGGCAATTTTCCTTAATAATTTCTTGAAATATGAAATCTTGGGCTCCTTCTTTAATCATAGATTTCAGGTAATCTAGCAATTTTTAAAGTTCCCCGTTATTTATTTTCCAGGTCAGTTTTGTTTTGTTTTTACATCTGGTGATATATTTCATATTTTCTTCAATTTTTTTTCATTCTTTTGATTTTGTTTTACTGTTTCTTGATATCTCATAGAATTGTTACCTTCCACTTACCCCAATTTTAACTTTTAAGGAATGATTTTATTCAATGGGTTGTTGTATTTTCTTTCATTTGGCTAAATCTGTTTCTTTAAGGATGTTATTTTTCTGCAGTATTTTTGTGCTTCTTGTACCAAACTGTTAACCGTCTTTTAATAATTTTCCTTCTTTTCTATCATTTCTTTACTTAATGGTCACCTTATAACTCACTTAATTTTGGAGATCTTTTTTTAGCTCTTTCAAAATTTCTTGTTGGGCTAATATGTCCAATTTACATTTTTCTTTGAGACCTTGCTTACAATCTCTTTTGACTTTATTGTCTTATTCTCAGTTTCTGCTTTTGGTATTTTGATATTGCCACCACAGTAGCTTTTTATGGTCAGCTTCTTTTTTAGCTACTTCCTCCTTTTTCCACTGAATTTCTTGATTTTTATCATTATATTAAAATCAGGCTCTGTTTCTGATTTGGTGGGTTGCAGACACCTCAAGCTACAGATTTTTTTTTTTTTTTTGCATTGCTGTTTTCAGTGCTAATTCTGGAGGTTTTAAAGTTTTCAGTGTGATCTGGGGAGAGCTGTAGTCACTGCTATGTGGGTCTACTCTCTGCTCTTTAATCCAGAAAATCCCCTGATCCCTTGAGATTACAGTTGATATTGCTCCTCAGGGCCCCTTGCTCCCTTAGGACCAGAAATTATACTGTGCCTCACAGTCCCTGACCTTTTTGGATACTACTCAGGAAGTGATACTATTCCTGACAGTTCTTGATTCCTTTTGGCCAAAAGTATTATTGCTTTTCAGGACTTCCCTCTTGATGGAAAATGCTCCTCTTAGTCCTTGAACTATCACCCAGAAATAGTCAAGGAAATGAATTTGTCAAATAGCTTCTGGCCATATGTCCAGTGCTAGCACAAGAATCCCTTGTAGTCCCTTTATGACTAGTTGCCAGGTATGCTTATTGCCTCTGTTGTCAGAGCTGCTGAAGCTGCTGCTGATACCTAGACCCATCACTGGTGCTTCATCTACATGGACTCTGGACCAACCTCTATCACCATATCACAGGTTTCTCTTTCTAACTTCCTAAGTTGTCTTGGGAAGGAAGAATGTCTCACTTAGATCTTTTGTTTACTCTGCTACTCCACAATTTGATTTGAGGCATTATTTCATTTTATTTTTTTAAAATAATAAACATTTTTATTTATAGTTTTGAGTTCCAAATTTTATCCCTTCTTTCCTCCCTCCCCTCCCTCCTCCCTGAGGTGGTGAGCAATCAGATATGGATTATACATGTGCTGTTATGTAAAACATTGACCTATTGATAATTTTGTAGAATAAAACTTGAATAAAAGAAAAATAATGAAAGTGAAAATAGCATGCTTTAGTCAATATCATTTTTTTCTTTGGAGGTGAATAGTATGTTTCATCATTAGTACTTTGGGGTTGTCTTGGATCATTGTATTTCTGAGAATAGTAAAGTCTGTCACAGTTATTTATAAAACAATATTGTCTCTGTGCACAATGTTCTTTTGGTTCTGCTCACTTCACTATACACCAGTTCATACAAGTCTTTCCATGTCTTTCTGTAATCATTCTGCTTGTAATTTTTTTAAATCAAACTAAGACTGTACTCAGTATGAAATATTAGATGAGTCATTATGAAAAGAACTCTAAAATGTTTTCAGACAAATGATGAGCATCTTGTATATGTGAAATGAGATTTTTAAAAATTCAAATTTAAAACTTTATTTTTATTGCCATTAAATTCGATCTTACTTGATTTTTCCCAAATGTAGCTGTCTAGTTCAATCTCCCCATTTTACATGTGGAAAAATTGAGGCACAGAAAGGATTAGTGATTTATCCAGGGTTACATAGATTGTCAGTGATAGAGTCAGGAGCAGAGTTTCCTGGTTTATATTTCATTGTAATTTCCACTATTCCCACTTCATTTCTAATTCCTCTGACCACACAGAGTTTCCTTAGGGAGAGATGGAACTTTTCCCAAAGCTATAAACTATATAATTACATTTTATTCTATACGGTAGTTTACATTTTTTTTCATGATTTTTTTTTTTGCTGAGGCAATTGGGGTTAAGTGACTTGCCCAGGGTCACACAGCTTGTAAGTTTCAAGCATCTGAGGCTGGATTTGAACTCAGATCCTCCTGAATCCAAGGCCAGTGCTTTATACATTGGGCCACCTAGCTGCCCCTTCTTTATGATATTTTAAAGATACATTAGATCTTCATGTACAGAATCCAAAACAAAATTCAGAGGTGGGATTACTTCATAAGTTAAAAAAAAAAATCAGGGCAGCTAGGTGCCACAGTGGATAAAGCACCAGCCCTGGAATCAGGAGGACCTGAAGTCAAATCCGGCCTCAGACACTTGACACTTGCTAGCTGTGTGACCTTGAGAAAGTCACTTAACCCTCATTTCCCTGCAAAAAAATGATAAACCGAATATGACCAGTAGGATGAATTCCAGGATGTCAAGAATTCTAAAAGGAAGCCCTCAAAGGCTTTATTAGATATAAGAAAATTTTCTTCAAGAAATTACAGAGTTAGGTTTTTCTAGTACTACATGGTTTGGGGAGGGATATAAAAATTTTCATAATTAGAAGGAATGAATAATAAAGGGGATCAGAGACAAAGATATTAAAAGCACAGAAATGTTTAAAAAAAAACCTACCTGCAAAGTAAACAAATAAGCCTACTTTTTCTAATGATATGTATTCAGGAGCAAAGGAACTCAAAAAGGGCATCCTTACAATCAGTCTTAAAACATCAAAAAAGGGTGCTTTGTAGTACTAATATGTTACTATTATTCTATACTAAAAATTGGAATTCTGTCTTTGGAAGGTTAAATAATGCAATAAAATATTGCGTTTCATTGTTATTTAGAATTGTTTTTAAATTTATAGCAAGACATTTTATAAGTAATGGAAGTTCAATCCAGAATATTATGAGTTTCCTATTTTATCAGAATTCAGACTTTCTCTATTTTTGGCATAGGTCCACATCATCAAAAAGAAATAAATCAGCCTTAACAAACTGGAGATCTTGATCATATAGAGAATCAGGGTGAAAAGTATTGTTTTCTGTATATAATTAGTAGTTGAATTGCATGACCTCCTTCAAAGCTTGGCTCAAAATCCAGTTTCTGTATGAGATATTAATGCCTTTTTTTAGCTGCTAATATCTCTCCTTCAGATTACCTTCCCATTATTCTGTATACATCTTGAATAAAACTAGTGTGGATATGATGCTTCCCCTATTAGAATGTATGCTAGTTGAAGGCAGTGATAAATTTCATTGGTTGATTTTGTTTGTTTGGTCATTCTATTTCTGGAATTAAGCACAGTGTCTGGAATATAGTAAAAAAAAGGTTCTTTAATTTTTAGTTTATTGAATAAAATAAGTATTTCTGTAATATAGTATAATAAGAAGATAATTTCATGTGGAACTGTAAATCTGTTATGTACAACTTGATATTCTTTTAAATATATAACTAAATTTTCATGGGAATTTCTTTTTTTTAAACTTTTTTCCCTTTTATCCTCCCCTTGCCCCAGAGATGGCTATCCATATATATATATATATATATATATATATATATATATATGTCTATTTATCAATTATTTCTCTGAACACAGATGACATCTTCCTTCATATGTCCTTTGTAGTTAATTTGGGTATTTATAATAGTAAAAATTACTTATTTTCTCAAAGTTGTTAAAACAATATTGCTCTTACTGTATACCATGTTCTTTTGGTTCTTCTCATTTAGCTCTTCATTACTTCCCTATTTTTCTATCCCTATCCCTATCTATTCCTATCCCTGTTTTTCTAAGAACAATGAACTCATCATTTCTTATAACACAGTAGTGTTCCATCACAATCATATACTACAATTTGTTCAGCCATTCCCCAGTTGACAGGCATCCCTGCAGTTTCTAGTTCTTTGCCATCACAAAAAGAGTGACAATAAGATTTTAGAATATATAAGATAGTTTCCTTTTTCCCTAATAATCTTTGGAAATAGACCTAGTAGTGGCATTTCTGGTTCAGTTTATATGCAGTTTAATAAATCTGGGCATAATTCCTAATTGCTCTCAATTCACCAATCAGTTCACAATCAGTTCACAATGAATTAGTGTCCCAATTTTTCCACATCCTCTCTGATACTTGTCCCTCTTCCCTTTAATAATTTTAGTCAATCTGATCAATATGAAATGTTATTTCAATGTTCTTTTAAGTCATATTTCTCTGATCAATAATGATTTAAGATCTTAATAAATATTCCATTGACCAACTGAAAGGAATGCACACAAACCCTATATAAGGGCATATGCAGGCACAAATGAGTGTATACATATGTATCTGCATAATCCAGGGCCTGAATTGTGGGTAAGAATAAAGAAAATATTATTTATTTTAAAAATATTAATAATAATTTATAACTACAGGACCAATTAGTTACTGTTCTTTATTTGTAGGAGTTTGAGGTAATATCTGTCTTTTATAGTAAAGCAATTGGCTTAGAGGTTATTTACTCTATATCAAAGGAAAACTATTGGATCTTGAGGAACCCACAAGCCCCCCCCCCTTTCATAACATCACATGGATGTTCAAATTACGAAATTAAACTAGGAATGTAGAGTTAAGGAAAAACACAGTAATTTTAAATCATATTTTCCAGGTCTTACCCTCTTATATCCTTTTCAATCTACTCAGTGTTTTTGGCATTATTCTTTCACACAAATTCTTGGCTTCAGTGACAATTACTGATTCATATGCAAAATGTCTTTTTGTGCCAGCCCTCAGCTAGTGGCTGAGTGACATCCTGGAACATGATTATGGTAGGACAGGGACAAGGGATTGAAAAAGGATGTAATGTCATAAAACTGACCAAACTAATATGTTTTTCTAGGGGCGAAAAAATTGCTTAGCCACTGGGGGAAATAGTTTATTTTAAGTCTATTGTACTCATGTCTAAATTCATCCTGATTATATTTAATCAAATTAACTGAATAAAAATGCCCTATGAAATGTGTCATCTGTAAGCAGAAGACTTCCCACCCCAAACTACTCTTCATGGTACATGCAGTCCTATCCATGCTTCATAGCTCAGCTTAAGGTTTGTCCATGGAAACTAACCTGATCACTGTAACTTACTATAATTCCTTTCTTATTTGAACTTGTAAAACGTTTATTACTGGTACACACAGTGGTCTTGTATTATATGGGCTGTTTTACTTTAAAAAAGTTTGGTGTTTCAACTCTCCCCGACAAAATGCAAGTACTTTGTAGGTACCACATCATCAGTAGAGAGCCAGACACAAAGCCAGAAGGACCTGAGTCCAAGTCCTAATTTAACAAACACCCTGGGCAAAGTATTTAACCTTTCAATGATCAAGCTAGCAGTTCTCAAACTTAGAAATTATTAAAAATTCCAAAGATCTTTTGTCCATGTGGCTTATATTTATCAAGAAGAGATAATAGGGGGCTTCTAGGTGGTGCAGTGGATAGAGCACTGGTCCTGGATTCAGGAGTAACTGAGTTCAAATCTGGCCTCAGACATTTAACACTTACCAGCTGTGTGACCTTGGCAAGTCACTTAACCCCAATTGCCTTGTAAAAAAACAAAACAAAAAAAATAAAAAGAGATAATATTGTTTGCAACTTCTTTAATTCACAGGTCAGGTAACTTCTGGAAAAGCCCACTGTACCACTCATGTGAGAATGAGGAAGAAAAAGGGAAATGACATTTTTAGTATTCTTATGAAAATAATTTGAGCTTGTGACCATCCTAAGGGAGAGCACAATTTGACAGTCCTTGCTATAGGTAATTCTTTAAGACTGTAAGTGCCAGAGAGGGT
The DNA here is from genome assembly GCF_019393635.1 of Dromiciops gliroides. Taxonomy (NCBI): domain Eukaryota; kingdom Metazoa; phylum Chordata; class Mammalia; order Microbiotheria; family Microbiotheriidae; genus Dromiciops; species Dromiciops gliroides. Next base: position 166,735,350 of record NC_057863.1, read on the forward strand.
ACCAAAATGCTCTAGTATAGAGAGAATTTCCTCACAATGTGAAAAATTTCTATAGCTAGCTCTAGAGCTGGGTGGTATGTCCTGCCATGGTTGCCATTTTGAAAAATTTTATAGCTCAACTTAGCTGGCTCAGCATCTGAAAGCTGCTAGCTGTCTGTCTATCTGTAGGCTATTAGCTGCCTAACCCAGTCTGTAAGCTTCCTATCTGCCTGGAGTTTTAAAAATTCCCCAGGTTCATTAAGCCCTGTGTGGGCCAAGCAGTAAGGGCCTGCTCCCCTTCCCAACTGCTTCTACCAGGACTGATAAGAAAAAGCCTCTTTTTCAATAACACAAAAAACATGGTTTAATTATAAGAATAAATTTAGAGATAAGGATAATGAAAAGTAAGTAATATGACATGACTGCATTTAACTTTCTCCCTGCCACCATGAAATGTCCTCCCTCTCTGTTCCTCTCTTCTCATCTACCATTCCCCCCTCACCATCAGTAGCCCCATAGCATCTGCTTTCTCAATCCTCCCCCATGTCTCTACCCTGCCAGGCTATAAAACCCTTCTCTCCCCTGAAACTCAGGTACGCCAAGCTGTGACAGGGTGCGCCCAAAAGCTGAGAGCTGGGGCTCAGAAACCTGGGGGCATGCCTGGGGGCTTTCCATGCATATCTGTGCTGAGTGGGGCATGGGCACCAAGGTCTCTGCGCGGGGCATGCCACACCCCCAGGATTGCATGCCCAGGGGAGGAGGGAGCCATTCGGTGTACCCGAGGCTAATTTTAGCCTCTTACACATATGAACTCCGTACATGAGTGAAATCACAGATCTAGGCATCCTCCATAACACTATAGCATAGTACTCTCCCCACAGTCTAGAGCAAGTCATCAACCAGTCTTTACTCAAAGATTTCCAGTGAAGAAATCCATTGCTGTTATGAACAAATCATTTCACTTTTAGATCAGTCCAATTACCATGACATTTTGGCTTATGTCCTACCTAAATGTGTCTCTGGGATTTCCTCCTTTTGGTTCTATTTCTTTTTGTCAGGGCCAACCCTTTAAATACTTTAACACATCTAGCATGTCCTCCTGAAGAAATTCTTCTTCCAAACAACCCCAATATATTCAACTAATATTATTGGGGCATAATTGTGAGCCATTCCACCAACCTAGCTTAACCTTCCCATAAAACTGTAACTAATTAATGCTTTTCCTTAAAATACTGTGCCCAGAACTGGAAGAAGTATGGAGTGGAATATAGTCTGGTCAAAACAAGTTACATAAGGGCCAATCATCTCCTTAGTGCTGACCACTTCTTTACTTGATGAAACATAAGAATTAATGAAATCAAAGAAAAAGTAGTGGATGTAGGTTTAGAATCACAGTCCATCAAAATGCTACAATTAGAACTATTTGAGATTTAAATGAAGGTAGTGGGTTCCCTCTCTAGATATCTTCAAATAGAAAGTAGCTTCTATCACTAGAAGTCTTTGCATGAAAGCTGTATGGCCACTTGCCAGACATGTGGTAGAGTGGGTTCTTGTTCAGCTACAAACTGTAGAAGATGGTTTGGGGGTTCTCTTTCAACTCAAAGATTGGAGTTTCTGTGATTCTTATTCATGTATTGAGTACCTGTGAGCCAAATCACCACCCCAACTTGGGTGAGGGGTTACAGAAGAGGGAATATAAAAGAATAAACATTGGTTTTAGTCTTCAAAGACTACACATTTGGGGAAGGCAGGAGGGGAATAGACACATGAAATAACAGATAATAAATTCTCCTCTTGATTTATTATTCTACCTACCCCCAATCAAAGAATTTACTATTAATTACTTTCTTTTTCTGAAGGTTGTTTGGAGACAATATAATCACCAGCCTTACAGGCAAAATTTTGTAACACAAATTTTAGAGAAAGAGTTGTCACTTTTATTTAACTAAGTAGAAATAAAATAAAGCAATTTCCTTTTACTAATCTATATGGATCAAGAATTCTTAACTTTTTTTTAAAGTCATAGATGCCTTTCACAATCTGGTAAAGCCATAAATCTAATCTCAGAAAAAAAAATGTTTTAAATAAGTAAAATAAAATAAATAAGATTAGAAAGGAAATCAATTATGTTCAAATACCATTTTTTAAAAAAGTTAACAGTTTAAGAAAACTTTCAGAAACCCAACATAGTCTCTCTCTCTTTTTTTTTTTTTTAGTGAGGCAATTGGGGTTAAGTGACTTGCCCAGGGTCACACAGCTAGTAAGTGTTAAGTGTCTGAGGCCGGATTTGAACCCAGGTACTCCTGACTCCAGGGCTGGTCCTCTATCCACTGCGCCACCTAGCTGCCCCAGTCTCTCTTAATCTAATGATTACATTTTCCAAAGTTCTGAAGTTTACCCATGTGGAGAATGTGAAGTGTGTCTTTACTTTTTTCACTAGGTTGCCACTATTTAATTTGTATTTTGTTTTACCCAAGAATATACAGTTTGATGAAATTGTAAGCTCTAAACTATATGAAGAGAATAATATCAAAACCATTTGCATGGAAATAAGATAGGAGATTTTTCTAATATCATGAAGGAAGATAGTAGGAAATTTGAAACATCACCAAATAATTCATCAGCTCACATAGATTTAACATGTATATAGATTCTCACATCTACTTATCCCGTACCAAACTCTCTGCTGATTTCCAGGATGACATCTCCAACTGTCTTTTAGCTATTTGAATTAGATCTCAATCACTATTTTTTTTTCAGGGCAACGAGAATTAAGTGACTTGCCCAGGTTCACACAGCTAGTATCAAGTGTCTGAGGCTGAATTTGAACTCAGGTCCTTCTGAATCGAGGGCCAGTGCTTTATCCACTGAGCAACCTAGCTTCCCCCCAAATCTTGATAATCTCTCTCTTTTTTTGGTGAGGCAATTGGGGTTAAGTGATTTGCCCAGGGTCACACAGCTAGTAAGTATTAAGTGTCTGAGGTCAGATTTGAACTCAGGTCCTTCTGAATCCAGGGCCAGTGCTCTATCCACTGCACCACCTAGCTGCCCCTTTGAATTAGATCTCCAGTAAACATCTTATCAATATGTTCAAAATGGAACTCATTATCTTTTTGCCTAAACCTTTTCCCTTCTTCTACTCTCACTATTATTTTATTTCATCTATATACTTATTCATTCATTCATTCATTTTTTCATTTATTTATTTATTTACTTGTTTATTATTCATTCATTCACTCATTTATTTATTTATTTAGCTTTTTATTGATTTGTTTATTTACTTATTTGGTTTTTGTTTAGTTGTTTATTCATTCATTCAATTTATTTATTTGTCTTCTTTATTTGTTTGTTTGTTTGTTGCAGGGCAATGAGTGTTAAGTGACTTGCCCAGGGTCACAAAGCTAGTAAGTGTCTAGTGTCTGAGGCTGGATTTAACTCAGGTCCTCCTGAATCCAGAGCTGGTGCTTTATCCACTGAGCCACCTAGCTGCCCCTCCTCCCTATTATTTTAGAGGGCAAAGGCATTCTCTTAGTCCCTCAGGCAAACAAAGTATAAATTAGCCTCAACTCCTCATTTTTCTCATGATATCCAATCTGTTGACAAGTTTTTTACCTTTGCAGCATCTCTTAAATATGCCTACATTGATCTTCAGATACTGCTTTCACTCTAATGTAAGCCGTCACCACCTCATGCCTGGATTATTGCAATAGCTTGCTGATGAGTCGGCTTGCCTCAAGTCTTTCCCCACTCTAACCCATCTTCCTTAGCCATTAAAGTGATTTTCCTAAAAAACAGGTCCAATTATATAACCTCCCTTATATATTCTAGTAGTCCCTATTATCTCCACAATCAAACACAGGCATTCTAAACTCTTTTTTTTTTTTTTTTTTGGTGAGGCAGTTGGGGTTAAGTGACTTGCCCAGGGTCACACAGCTAGTAAGTGTTAAGTGTCCGAGGCCGGATTTGAACTCAGGTACTCCTGAATCCAGGGCCGATGCCTTATCCACTGCACCATCTAGCTGCCCCCTAAACCCTTTATACATAACCTAGCCCTTCTATAATATTATCATCATCTTATACTTTACTCTCAGCCATGTACTCTTTGATCCATGACACTAGCCTACTAGCTTGCTTTACAAACAAGACACTTCATCTCTTGGCTTCAGGCATTTTCTCCCCCATACCTGAAATGTTCTCTCTCCTCCACTCTGACTATTGAGTTCCCTGACATCTTTTACATCCCAACTAAAATCTCACCTTTTACAGGAAACTTTCCCTAACCTCTCTTATTTCTAGTGCTTTTCCTTTATTAACTATTTCCTAATTATTCCATATATAGCTTGTTTTGGTTTTTTTATGTATTTGGGAGTTATCTCCTCATTAGATTATAAAATCCTTGAGAACAGGGTCTTTCTTTTGCCTCTTTTTTGTATACTTAATGCTTCACATAATGCTTGGTATATAGTAAGTGCTTAATAAAAGTTTGTTGATAGATTTATTAATAATTGTCCCCATCATAGTAATCAGAGCTTCTTGTTTTTGACTCATTAGCTGGCACTTTCTAAAATATTGAAATAATCTATTTCTATATAATATGTCTCTTGTTTGCTTATCCAAAAACATTTATTGTTCACTTTGAGAAGATACATACATACATACATATATATACACATATATACATATATATACATATATGTATATATATATATAAAACATATAAGTACCTATAAACTCAACAGATTCCTATCTTTAAAAAGAAATCATGGGAAATGGTACATATACAAGTCAATAATGCTATCATGCCTTAGAACTTATGTTTTTCCTTCAGAACTTATATGTTAAATATGTTTTGTTGTTGTTAAGTAATTTCATTCATTTCTGACTCTTTATAACCCTATTTGAGGTTTTCTTGGCAAAAGGAATGACTTGCCATTTCCTTCTGTAGCTCATTTTACAAATAAGAAACTGAGGCAAACAGGGTTAAGTAGTTTGCCTAGGGTTATACAGCTAGTGAGTATGTCTGAGGCCTGATTTAACTTCATAAAGATGAGTCTTTCTTATTCCAAGCCTGGTTCTCTATCCACTGTGCCACTTAGTTTCTTCCTTTATATATTGAATGTCATCAAAACCCATTCTTTGCAAATGGATTTTCTTAAAGAAAATAGACAGAAAGTCATTCAGCCTCAATCCTAATAAATGTGAGGGGTGCTCAAACTGAATAAAGCCAATTTGGTATCTGACTATAAAAGTAGGGGAGAGATTTTATGATATTGTTGTTATATTCCCTGATAATACAAAAAGAATAGTTCCATTTTTTCTGATTAATGCTAATAGCATTTGCACAGAAAACACACAAATATGTATAGAAGCTGCAAGCACATTAGATTTGCACACAGAGCTTCTAGGTTCAAATCTCAGCTCTATTACTTCTTTGAAACTCTGTGATAACCTTTAATAAATCACTTAATATTTCTAGATTTGAAGCCACCAATTAAGTGATTTGCCCTGGAATCACAAGGGCCTGAGTTCAAATGTGACCTAAGACATTAACTGTGTGACCATGGGTAAGTCACTTAACCCAAATAGTAGCTCTCTCTCTCTCTGTGTGTATGTATGTATGTATGCATGCATGTAATTGTGTATATGTATATGTATATATATATATGTGTATGCATACATATGTGTGTAAATATGTCTATTTCTAGGTTTCATTTCTTTATCCAAAATTTCCAGGAAAGGTGGGAAACCATAAAGTGGAAATCTTAATTTGGACCATTTTGTCCTGGTATATTTTAAAAAAACTAATTACCTTATAGTCAAATCTCATGACTCAAATAGACAATGCCTATTTTTCCTCATGTATACCCCAGTGAAATACCTTAAGCACATTATCTCATTCATCAAGCAATGCCAATTATACATTATGCAGTTTAAACATACTTGCCTAAACAACTGCTGCCAAATGAAAGAAGACTTTAGAAAGTATGCAGGAATTAAGCACAGCTGAGTAAGCAAACAGTGAGATCACAAGCAAAGTAACAGGTTGATAAGCTATGTGCTTTTAGAGTGGCATTGTGATGACAGACAAACATGAGAAAACTTAATTCTCATTCACAGTGCTAAATAAGCTAGTGATATTAACAACCATATCACAAATTTCAATCTTTGTGGAACCCTTGTTATTTCCCTTAAAATACAATCTTTAGTGCTTTCTCTTTTACTGGTACAATGGAAAGATTTGACTGTATACAAAAAGTTTTTTTTTCAACAAAAAAAATAATGTAGCCAAAATTAAAAGTAGTTAACAAGGGAGTGGACTGGTAAAACTCTATATCAAATGAATCAAATAAAATATTATCATATTAAATTAAGTGAAGAAGCTGAGAGTTTGGGGGAAACCTGAGGCATCTTTAATGCACTTTTACAAATTAAATTTCACAAAGGCAGAAGAAAATCTTTATATGGGTAATCTTTTAAAAAAACTAAGAGGGGCAGCTAGGGTGGCGCAGTGGATAAAGCAATGGCCCTGGATTTCAGGAGGACCTGAGATCAAATCCAGCCTCAAACACTTGACAACTTACTAGCTGTGTGACCCTGAGGCAAAGTCACTTAACCCTCATTGCCCCACAAAACAAAAACAAAACAAAACAAAAAAGACTCAAGAACTCTGATAAATCAATACGTGACCATCGATTTAAGTGGACTGATGATAAACCATAATATCCACTATCCTGATAAAGAGATGATGGATTTATGGTTTTAAGATGCAGAAAGACATATTATTAGACATGACCAGGTAAAGATATTCCTTAGGTATATCTCTAATAAGTATTATATGATTAAACCATCTTTTTTTTTAAAGAGTGTCTTTACAAAGGAAGAAATCTGTAGTTCAACAACTGTCAATTTGCTTCAGATAGAACTAATCACCTAATAAGCATAGAGAACTAGGGAAGTGTATATATATGAGTCTGTTTATGAGTGTGTCTTTGAGGGAGAAATGGCAGTGGACTTAATACTGGTTTGTCTGTCTTTGGGTAGTTTAATACTTTATTGTCAATGAAAAAAATAGAATTGACTAAAATAGCACATTTTAGTTTCTTGTTCTTTGTATGCAAAAACCACTTCATTTCTGAAACCATTTTGAATAGCCTTGTAAGATAGAAGCTTCACCAAATGATCACCAAAATATTAGCTCTCTCTGTGTTAGGAGAGTGATATCACGGTTGATCATCAGTACATTCTAACATCATCATTGGTCATTGGCATTGATCAGAGTTCTTAAGTCTTTCATGGATTAATCTTTGTAGGGTTCTTTTTCTCCCTTTGTTCATATTAATTTGTATTAGTTGCATAAACGATTCCCCAGTTTTTCCCCAAAACTATCAGCTGCTTTCACTTGATATAATGTGATAATTATCTGATTAATTCATGTGATATTAATTTGTTCAGCTATTCCCTGTTAACTATTTCCTCTTCTAATTTTAATTATATTGATTTTGTTTGCACAAAACCCTCTTTCGTTGTATATAAAAAATCTTTCCATTTTAACTTTTGGATATCTTCCACAGTAATACTGTAAACATGAACTCTTCTCCCCATTCATCAATTCAACAAGGCAGTTTGTCTTTTTCTTCTAATTTATTTGTGATATTTAATCTTTCATACCTAAGTTCTATATCCTTCTGGAGCCTATCAACAGGTAATTAGTGTGAGATTTTGCTCTAACCCTAATTTCTGTAAATAATCCTTTCCAGTTTTCCCAGATTTTTTGTCAATTATAAGTCCCTTATCTCAGCATCTGAAGTCTATAAATGTATTGACCTCTAGGTCATTAGGTTCATTTGCTTCTGAATGTTTGTGTACCTAATCAGTTCCACTTTAAAAATTGATATAAAATTATTTGATATTAATAATTTGCAGTACAGATTTAGAATTGCTAAGGCTAGGTCCTCTTCTTTCAACTGAATTGAAGTGTGTGTGATTTCAATAAAAGAGTTAGAAAAAAATGTTCATGGGAGTTTGGAAAAAGAGTATTTTTATTTTTAGGAAATAGCTGCATTGCTCTCAAGATTCACCTTTCTGGATTCTTTGATAATCATTTTTACTAAGGGGATCAGTGAACCTATTTAGGAGGAGATGGTATGTGCCTGAGACAAAAGGTCAGTAGTCAGAAGCTGAAGGTAGCCTATTCCAAGATGAACACTGTAGATATTCAGAATTTTTCTGCAAGACCATTAATCATTATACAGAAACGACATTTTGAAGATAATCAAAACCAATTTTGGAGTAGACCTTAAACTCATATTATTCCCAGTTCTGTTAGTCATGGATTGAATGTATTTTATTTTTGTTCATTTCCAGAATATAGACAGAAAATAAAGAACTCTATGTAAGAAAAATGGTTTTGAATTATCCAAAATATCAGTATGAAGGAACAGTATTTCAAGAACAGTATTCGAAATGTGCATTTGGTTTCTTCTTCTTGTATGGACTACACCATTTACTATGAGAATGGGGGGGGGGTTTGTTCAGTAGGCAACTGATTGCTTTTTTGATTTAGGGGCAAATGTACAAAACTAGACAGGGAAAATTATAATCTATTTGTAGAAATAGGTTTTAAATGAATTAGTAATGAGCTCTTACTCCAAAATTGTATGTAAGCTTTGATTCCATGCACATTTGCATGAAATTCCCTTCATTTGGTAAAGATTGATTATTCATTGTACATGTTCACATGGGGGATGGAGTTGTCTAAGAATTGAAAAAGGAGAGAGCATGGTCTTCTGGCTTTGAACTTTGAGAAAGAAAAAAAAAAATGTTACTCTAAATTCTTTTCAGGTCTTTGAAGGGAGAGAAAGAGCCAACAAGAAGAGTTAAACACCTTGATCATGCCCCCCAATTCTCAGTTTACTAATTAGAGACTACAAAGCAATTTCTCCTTGGAAGAAGTCTGAGAGTGTCTCTTGGCAGAAATATCTGAACAGCAAAGAGAGAGCTCATTAACTCATACCATATTTCTTGTATATTGAGTGTATAAAGTACTAGATATACTTTTAATTATAGTATATTTCTATATATGTATGTACTTGTACTATATTTCCTTGTAAATATTCTTATCTCTATATTTTATTTCTTATTATATTTTGCTATTGACTTGGATAAATGGTTTTATTTGCTGTTTCCAACATATGTTCTTTCTGGAACTCATATTTGATAGGGTTTCAATTTTTAGATATGTAGCTTAGGACCCTTTCTCCTCACTAAAAGATAAAAGTTTGACCCTTATCAATTATTTCCCTAGATTCAGATATTTAGGGGGAGAGAAAACCATAATTCTAACCTGATACCCTTCTTTCTCTGATGAAAGACATAGTGGCCAGGGGCAGCTAGGTAACACAGTGGATAAAGCACTGGCCCATGGATTTAGGAGGACCTGACATCAAACATCCAATCCAGCCCTCAGACACTTGACACTTACTAGCTGTGTGACCCTGGGTAAGTCACTTACCCCTTATTGCCCCCTACCAAAAAAAAAAAGACATAGTGGCTAGTCTCTGCCTAGAATCACCCTGCTTCCCCTCTTGGAAATATCAAAACCTCCTAAGGAGAAGGATATATGGAGGAGAGTGAAGATAAATCTGTTCATAATTCCTTAAGACCACAAGTATACAAAACCCATGGGAATATACATAACTGGTATGGGCAACACTACTGTACACACTCTCCATAGATATACTTAGCACACCAACATTGTATCTATCATCTTTTCTTTTTTCCTTAGAAATGGCAGTACTAAAATTTATCAATAGGACATCCCCCATCTATTTGATTGACAAAAAATTGTTATTCTTCTTGAGTGAGTTTTTGGTGTACTATTTCTGACATTGAATTGAGGCTATGTTTATAAAATATACCTTTGTTTCTGACAAAAATTCATCATTCCAAAAGTTAGAATTAATTTCCTTACTTTCAATAAATAATACAAATTCCAAATCTCATTTACTCTTTCTTTTCTATGGTGTGTTGAAATTTCCAATGAAAGAAAAATTATATAACTTATTTTGAATTATTTTAAAGCATGGATCAAACAATGTGATCATATACAAAGTATTCATTTTACAGGAATGCTCATGTATCAAAATTGAAATTATTTCCCCCATTAAAGGGGGAAATCTATATTAGTATTTTTTCCTTGATTTTCATTCTAGAGTAATAGTAAATTTCTTGGCTCTGTAGCATTTCCTGGGGATTAATAACCAGCTGGACCTCAGGCCATCATCTCCTCTCAGTAAGCCATTAGTTTCCAGGAAATACTCCGCCTTGATCATTATTACGTAATTATGGCCGTTTTTTTCTCTTTTATGTAACATATCAGTTATTGAGGAGAAATATACTCAGAAGCAATGAAATCACTTTATGTTAAAATCAAGAGAAGCAGCATAAAGAAGAAATCCTAGAGGTTTATTTGAATAAACATGATTGAGGAGCGGATGTTAAAGGGTTGCTACAGAAATCACTAGTGTCTTCTTTATTCTCAGAATTGTGACAAAAGGAATTAGAAACCAGCCAAAGATTGTCTGTGAAGGAATTTATGTCAAATTTAGCCAAATATGTGAGAATGAAACTAAAATCCATGAATTTCCCATACTCTTTCAAGGAAAGAGATGAGAATTGCTCAGGATGAATACTGTGAATGAAATTCATGTTGAGTTTCCATATAAGTTATCTGTTCAACACTGTCTTGTTTTAGTGGAGATATGAACTCCTTAAAGAGCATGGCCCATCTTCCATTCATTCATGTATGCCCCAAAGCATAATATACTGTCTACACCCTTGAAAACTTCATGGTCATGGTAGGGGAAATAAAAGACTAGTGTGAACCTAAAAACCCATCAGCTAGTAGGATTTGGAACTCCTGGAAATCTCTTAGCTCTCTGCCTTACTTGTATAAGTGCCTGGTAAACCAGACCCTACATTACATTTGGCTACTCTGAACTATTATATCCACTTCATACCTCTTTATTAATGATGCAGGGTGAGAGTGACTGATTTTTTAGTCTCCTCTTCCAATTTGCCTTTATGTATTTCCACATCACCATTATTTTGTGTAGCTTTGATACCTTGTATATAGTAATCATTTATTAAGAAACTTTTCTATAAAATATGTATATATATGCATATAAACATATATACATATATGCACATAAATATGAGTTTAAAGTTGTATAAGATATATGTCTGTAGCTTATACACTATTTTAAGAAACTTTTGCACGAGATATATGAATACTATACATATATATCATTTTCAAAAAGTTTCTTAAATGATTACTATATACAAGGGATCAAAGCTATATACGTGTGTATAAGTGTGTGTTCCTCCAATATATGTTCTCTCATCAGTCCATGAATAACTTTGTTGGCTTGCTCAATAAGGTTCAAAACTGTGTCACAATTATTAATAAATACAACTTTTACTGGCATTTCTCAATATAAAGAAAAGAAATATATGTGCTGCAGGGGAAAAATACTCACTATATTTATATAGAGATTCAGTATCAAATTATTGTAGTTTAAGGATAGGTTTTAAATTATTTCTAAATGTCATTTGTTTTATGTACTAAAATATATATGTCTCTAACATTGTTCATATATGCATGAGAACATGCATGTATTCACATTATATATACATAAAATACACAAATGAATATACTAGTAATCATGGATTGATAAAAGTCATAATGACATTTTTCTTCTATGTATACATAGATTACATAGATACAGCTCTAGAATGTATATTCTCAAGAATCAGTTGCCTTGTATCCCTAGTATATAAAACTTACCAGTTATTTAATAAATGTTTATTTAATTAATATATTAAAGTGAATTGACAACTTCAGACTCTCTAATTATGATGACCATCTAAAAGGCCAGACAAATGAAATACCTTCCCACCAATTAATGGATTTTTAAAAAATGATATTCAAATGACATAGGATTTTCTTTCTTGAGCAAGTACTTATTCTATTTGTGCAGGGAAAAGAGGGAATACATATATTATAATAAAAAGCTATATGTATGTTGATTGGATAAACCAAACATTTTCATAAACTCAGAAATTATTTAGAAACAACTGAAAAATCAGATTGAGATACATGGAAGTTAGACATTTGAAGTTCTTTTCATAGCATTTCCCAATATTCCTTGGGCCCAAATGAAGTTCTTACTGTTTGCACAGTGGTAATTGATTAATCAACATTCACATTATAGGTGTAGGTGGTCACTAATGGAAAGTCACAAAGGAAGCTTAATAGAAGATTATGAAGAAGTAACAAAATAATTAGCTTAATGCCCTTTGCTGAAAAGATTCTCTCTCTCTGGATATATATATATGTGTGTGTGTGTGTGTGTGTGTACACATGTACTATATATACATAAACATAATATATATATATATGTATGTGTATGTTTAAAACTTAATCCCTAGTGCTGAGCCAATATTTCTAATTAGGAAATTAAGATATATAGATATATAGATATATATAGAGAGAAAGGATTTAGTCCTTTCTTCACACAAACACCCAGTTCTTTTTACCTACATATATAAATTGTAGCTTTTTACATGCATATGTAATCACTTTTATATACATTCATGTATGTATATATGCATTTAAAAATTGAGTCTTTATTCTCCATTGTCCTTGTTACAAAGAGATATATTTAACATGATTTTTATCATAACTACTAGTGTCCCCTAAAGCATCTCACTTTTAGTAGACAATGAAAAACTTGACTGTTCTCATTTTTACTTGTTTAAAAAAAACTAAACACCCAGTGATGAGGTAGATACATAATGTTGTAATTAAAGCAGACTTCTTTAGTGTTCTAGTACAAGTCAGGACACTAAGTGGAGTTTAATCCTAGCAACAGAGAAAACTAAGAAATTTTAGTTCAGTTCATCAGAACTGGATGTAACTTTCTGATCCTACAATTTTAAGAGTGATATATATGAAATGCCATGAGTGTTTCTTATGTATACATATTGAAATGTTTAAGAATGATGACCATGAAATGATTTTATAATGAAATTATGCCTTAGGGATAATATATCAAAACAAAAACACTTTACTTATAAATAATATTTTACCTATCAAAAAGGATCCGAGGAAAATTATCTGGGTAAGGTATGTATTAAGATCACCTTCTTTTTCTTTTCTAAATTATGTTGCATCCATACACAGACTATGTTTTCACACATAGTTTGCATTTTCCTCCAGTTTTTAATGATTTAAAAAAAATAACTGTATCAATTGAATTGTTTAACAAATCATTTAAAACTATCCAAATCTCCAAAATTAGTGATTCAATTTGCAGGTTTTATATATTATAGCCATTAAACATCAAAGACACCAATGTTGTTGTAAGATAAAGTAAAATTTGTCATGAGCACACATACACACAGAGATCTCAAATGTTTAATTTGTTATGCAAAATTTTAAAAACTGATACAGAGATTTATATTGTCACATGAAATTATCTTTTTCTGTCCTTTGTGGATGGCAATGTTGATATTCTTAATATTAAGTTTAGAAATAACTGATTTTTTTAAAAAAATCTGAAAATAAAAAGGAAATTATAATCCTAAGAAAAAATTAAGATTAGGGCAAGTAATCCATGAATACATCTAGTGGAATTGCCCCATGTCTTTTGCTGTGCTTTGAGTAGGTCTCATAATCTAACAAACTTACACATTGACTATATTTGAAAATATGTTTTCTGTTGCTCTAGTCCATCAATTTCTCTGTCAAATGTGAGCACGCATATTCCATTATTGAACTTTTGGTTATTTTGTTGCTTTATTACATTTTTTAGATTTTCTAAAGTCTTTTAAAGTTTCTTTTCCTTTACAGAAATGAAGTAAATATATGTTTCCTGTTTCTTCTACTTCATTCTACATCAGTTCATCATTGTCTTTTCAAGTTTCTCTGAATCTTTCCATTTCCTCTTATTCTTACTTCTTTTTTGTTGTTTGTTTTGCAGCGCAATGAGGGTTAAGTGACTTGCCTAGGGTCACACAGCTAGTGTCGTGTTAAGTGTCTGATGCCGGATTTGAACTTCAGGTTCTCCTGAATCCAGGGCCAGTGCCCTTATCCACAACGCCACCTAGCTGCCCCCATTTTCTCATTTCTTGTGGCACAACAAGATCCTATTTATCAGTATGCTATAATTTGTTTTGTCTTTTTTTGCTAATGTCCTTGTACTAAAAGGTTTGCTCTTGACAGCTCTGTTTTGGACGCTGCAATTATTCTATCTATCTATTGTCTGTCTGTCTGAACCAAATAGTGTATCTATATTTAAATGGATCTTCTTCCTTGCTGCTCATAGATGTCTGGAAGTGGGAATAGCAAAGACTAGGTCCAACAGCATTAAATAATCATATTAGGGACGGCCATTAAAAATCCTATGAAACAGTGTCTATCTGAGCTCTTTTTTTGGATCGATGCACGATACCAAAACGTTGGTGCTTTCGATGTAATTTATCCATATTACTAAGATATAATATTTTTTATCAATAGAAAGATACTGCTTAGTTCACGAGGGAATCCAATAAAATCACTCATTATCAGCAAGGGTTTTTGTATTTTTATACAAACTTACTCTAGTATATTACAATTCTTCACCACTTAGTTATTTATCCTTTATATGTTCTTGACTTTAATTTTCAAATATCCACATAAGTACATTGATGAATCAGATAAGAATAAATGAAATATTATATCCTATCTGGGCTAGAATCAAAGAGTGTAGGCAGTCTTTGTGAGCTCTGCTACTGCTGCTATTCCAGCCCCTGACATATGATTTGGAAAATGCTCAGCAAGTTAGATGACTCTGTCACCTAAACCCCATACACTTCAAGCTTCAACTTTCCAATAGCAAGAAGCATCAAATGTCATGTAGGATGATTCAGACTTATGCATCCTCAGTTGTTACTTGATTACTTCCTACAACTATAATATGTTTTGCAGACCCAAGTTATGAAATGATGCCATCACCTGACAGTCAAAAGTGGTCACACACACCCTATGACCACCACCTCATGCTGTTCAGTTACTCTGCTTTACTAAGATAATTTTTTTTCCAAAATGTGAAAGCATTTTGGATAATAAAAAGGCCATGATTTAGAAATGGCTTTCTTTCTACCTTACAAAGTAGAAAGAAAAGCTAGATTTTCCATACTACTATGAAATAATCATTATTTTGATCAAAGGGAATTACACATAAAATTGATTCCAAATTGACCTTGCAACCCTCTCTTAGTTGAGAATGTAATTAGAATATTAACACAACATGAGTCCTATTCATATCTTTACTTAGATTTGAATTCCCATTGCACTTAATGATTTCCTCTCAAACTCAATTGGAAACTTCAATATAAGTAGAATAGTGAATTATTCCCTATATATTTTCATTCCAAGAGGAAAAAAGCAATTATTTGTCTATATAAAATGTAGCAGTAGTAGAATTTATGTTTTCTAAAGCACTGTTTTCAAATTCCACATTAATCTTGGGAATGGAAAGAAAAGGACCTTTTTCCTAGAGTATCTGTCCAAGCCCTCATATTCCTACTAACTAAAGGGGACTATAATCTCTTTTCCATAAGTCCCAACTCCATAAGGTCATTATTTCCAGAATTGTATTACAGTGTCTTTAAAACCAGATCTTGAGAGATGGTATGTGAAATATTTTCAAGGCACCCTGAGCCAGCTTTCACTTTTATAAGTAAAATTTTTCCAATCTTAGCTTTTTATACTTAAATGGAATTTATTCCCACACTTTTGGATTTCTTATTTCTCTACAGAAATACTGCAAATGTCATTTTAAGAGAAAAGTTTCATTAATAAGACTTTATGAAAATTTTCCTCCCTTAGTATTCCATGATGAGATAATTCAAAATGGCACTATTCCAGACTATTGACTTACCTCACTTATAATACTATAAATAAGTGCATTCACATACAGAAGTAAAATAAATTTCTACCAACTCAGATAGACTAAAATGTTATTAAGTTATAAGATTTAAACATGACACTGATTGAGACAATGAATGAACAAAATAAAAATTTAAATATAGGGAATGTGTTTTTTAAAATAGTTTATGTAGTATTGGAATTAGTTCATCCTTAATGTTTGGTAGAATTCACTTGTAAATCTATCAGATCCTAGGGCCTTTTTTTTTTTCTTAGGGAACTCATTTATGGCTTCTTCAATTTCTTTTTCTAAGATAGGGCTATTAAACTGCTCTATTTTCCCTTCTGTCACTGGACAACTTATACCTTTATAAATATCCATCCAGTTCATTTAGATCATCATTTTACTGGCATATAACTAAGCATTGAATACACACAAACACACATATGTATATATGTTTAGATATATCGAGATATATATATATGTGTGTGTGTGTATATATATACATATACACACACACACACACACACACATATATATATATATATATATATACACACACTTTAGATTATGTATAATAGAAGCAGGATGGGACTGTAGGTAAAGAACTGGCTTTGGAATCAACAAGATCCAGGTTCAAGACTTGTTTCTGACAAAAATATATTCCAGCTGTGTCACCCCTGTTAAGTCCTTTTGTTGATGGTTTTATTGTGATTATTGGGCCATTTCAGTCATGATGACCAACTCTTTGTGACCCTATTTGAGGTTTTCTTAGCAAAGACACTGGAGTGATTTGCCATTTCTCTCTCCAGATTATTTTTAAAAATGAAAAAACTGAAGCAAACAAGCTTAAGTGACTTGTGGAGGGTCACACCAGCCATTAAGTGTCTAAGGAGAGATTTGGACTCATGAGGATGAGTCTTCCTGATTCCAAGCCCAGTGCTTTATTCATTGCACCACCTAGCTGCCCCTAGCTCATGGAGCATTATATTAAAGAACAATTATGGCAGTGGGACAAACCTTCACTAATATCTTCCTCTGACTGTCTCATTAAATCATGGAGGTAACCCTGGAGTCTGAGTTAATTCAAGTAGAGTATATACTCTTACTGGTTTTTTCTACTGTTTTGGAAAGGTATTGTGCATTTGTCAGACAGACTGTTTGCCTATTTTCTGGGAATCAATGAAGCTATGTGTGGGAAGCTTTATCATAAGATTGGCCAGTATTTGGGGATGGCCACAGTGATTCATAAAGATAATCTTAAAACGAATGGAGATATGGGTCAGCAGTAAGAGGAGGCATAATGATAAAAGCACAGCCCCTTGAAGCAATGGAATCATTAGAATAGTGAGAAAAGTAGAAAATTATAATTTGAAAACAATACACATCCATTTTAAAAGGAAAATACTTAAAATGATCTTTGTCCAAAAAGTCTTTTCCTGGAATAATACTAAGTTTAAGTTAATGACATTTTAAAATATCTATTTGAAAATCCACACTCATGATGGTTTCCTAGTCTTCATATTTCAGAGAATGTCATTGTACAATTGAATTGTTATGGAGAAGTGTTCCTGTTCCATTTTTAAATACTCCTGGGAAGCATTTTCTTCAAGAACTAAAAACTACTTTCATTGAAGTGTTTAAAAGGGGGGGAAAATGCCTAGAAAAAACATGTCCATTAATACCACAAATGTATCTGCCAAAGGTGTTGCTTTTCTGTTTTGTTCCTGGGAAGGCTATCTTTTAGATAAATGAGCATTGGCTCTAAACTGTTTTGATATACCCTCATGTACTTTAATTGGAATTCTATGCTAATGCTCTTTTAAAAGTTTCAATAGTAAAAAACAAACAAATAATAACACAACAAAAGCAAAAGATAATTCTATACATATTATAGTCTGGGAAGTGAACACGATATGTTTCCCTTCAAAGTAGATATAACATAGAATGATGTTCAAATTCAGGATTGTAATCAATCAACAATCCATCAATAAACATTTATTAAGGGCCTATGTCATGCCGATCAATTTTCACTCCAAAAGCAATAATGAAATAAAACGTGTCATTAGGGAAAAGCTTTTTATAAGCTTCTTGAAGGCAGGGATTTACTCTATCTTTATTTTGCAAGCCCCACACTGGCTAGCAGATTGATAAAGCTTATATGGTTGATAATATGCCTCAAAGTGGAAATAGCTAAACTGTATGAACATTCACTTCCTTTTTAGTGACAAAGGCAGTTTTACCCATTTATATATGAGTATATACTTATATAGGCATTATTCCTGCCTTAGTTTTGAGTGGATTGAACTTATTTTCCCATGACCTCTGTGACCTTCTCTACTTCTTGACTCTCTCCTCCAATGCAACTTTGCACATTAAGAATTGACCTATGTTCCTATATGACACCTAGTAAGTAGCATTAAAGTGCATTCCTAATGAAAAGTCAAGATCAAATGTTTGGGAAGCAAAAAAGAAATTAAGAATTGGAGATTAGACAAGTAGATGAGTCAGTCAGTAAAAAACACAAAAGGCTAAACAAGGGTCAAGGAAAGCACTAATAAAAGAGTTGTTTTGTTTTGTTTTGTTTTGTTTTTTAATCTCCCCTTGCTTTGAAAACAAACAAGCCAATGGATTCTATTATAAAAGAAAAAGATTATTTCAGTCAGAAATGCTTAGTCATTAAATCATACCACCAAGTGCAATCATATTAAAGAAAATTATATTAATGATTCTTTATTAAAGGATGATACTGACAAATCTTAAACTCTGGCAAATTTTTTCATGCTAGAAAACTTCCTGCAAAGGAATCAGGAAGAATTGTAGATAGCAACTGTTATCTGTAGAATCACCTTGGTAGGTGAATAGGGTCTATCAACAGAAAGTTGAGCACAAGATGAATTTTTTTTGGTTCCATGTACGAGAAGCAATATTACCTATGACCCTCCCATCTGTCTGGACTAATTTTTCTTCAGTTCTTGCCCTATATAAGGTAGGCAAGCTTTTCCTTAAAAGGTATTAAAACTATACTTGAGATTTCATTGTGTCAGATGTGGTAAAAATTATTTGCGATATAGGCAGCTTTTGAAGGACCTCCCCTTTGGGGGGAGAAAAGATTGAACACTCCCTGAAGGGAGGTTAGAGAGCACTTCCAGAATGCTAGCTCTGGAGTCACTTCTGGAACACTAATTTGCTCTCCTTGTGGCGGCTGCTGACCTGGTAGCGCATGCTGGTTATTGGTCTGGCAGGCTGTTCAGGTGTTTGGTGAGTTTATTTACAGAAAACCCTAAATTCTTTGAACTAGCTAAATTAGAAACAGTCTGGGTTTTGAATAGGTTAAGTTCAGAGTTAAGAGTATATATCTGTATTTCTATTTTCCTATTTCCTTATCTTTGATTTTTTTATTAGTTTCACCTTTGTTGTTTAATTAATTCCCAAATAATAAAATCTGATCCTTTTGTGAACTAAAGCTTAGAGGCTCCTTTCTTATTTGGCTTGGGAGAAATATCTAAAAGGGCAATTCAGAGAGGAGAGAGAACCTAAAAGGTCCCTCATATTTCCAGGACCCCCAATATTAAGACAAGTCACCCCAAATAACGCTCCATATATCAAATTTTGGGGATGAGAAAACATTGATATAACTTCCTTATATCTCCATTGTGTAGCACAAGTGCCTGGAGCAACTGGATTAAAATAATTCACCTGGCTCCCCCCCCAGGGAGGAAGCATTCAGATGAATTAATGGTGTATGCTCACTGTACACCTTTCCCCTATGATAGCTAAGTAATATCAGTCAGATATTCTATGAGTTATCTCATTTTATCTAATTTCAATGTAGTGTAGTAAACTGACCCTCTCTCAGGCTTGGCCTTTGTTACTGCAGAAAATCATGAAAATGATAACCAAGGCTAGATGGGGTTGTGACCATGGGTCAGTGAAACGAATATCCATACAAAGCTATTTTGAAGTGCTAAAAATGTAAAATGTTATCTAAAATTTAACTTCAGAATTTATCATTAGTTGAAATATATTTAGCTTTAATCTATTGCAAGCATGTGTGTGCATGTATGTCTTGTTTAGGAGCATGCTTATTCTTTCTTGAGAGAAAATAGCTGTTGATTTGAAAAGTTAATAATTATAAATAAAATACACAAAACTCGCATTTTAACAGAATCTCTTCACAGGTTTTGTTTTTGAATACTGGTATTTAAATTTGCTTTCTGCCTGGAATAATTGCTTGTTATTTAACAACTACCTCAGCTTCTAAATTGAAATATTGGATTACTGTTCACATTGATAGTTTGGAAATCCCTTTAAGAAATGCATGCATTTTGGGTTTTTTTCTTCATTTTTTTAACCTTTAATGAAAACCAGTTTAAACATGCTATTGTATATATATTTCTTTTCTTTTCTTTTGGTTTGGTTTTTTGTTTGTTTTGGGGTTCTTTTGGTGAGGCAATTGGGGTTAAGTGACTTGCCAGGGTCACACAGCTAGTAAGTGTCAAAGTGTCTGAGGCGATTTGAACTCAGGTCCTCCTGACTTCAAGCCGGTACTCTCTCCACTGCACCACCTAGCTGCCCCCATTATGTATATATTTCTGCCCCAACCAAATTGTTTCTGCACTTGTATAAATTTATCACTGTCTTTCAAAATGACCATTGTCTCTAACAGAGTAGTCAGAAAAGTACAATCCTACCAGCCACAAAGTATTTCTTCCTCTAGGCAATATTTTCCAATTAATGCTGGTTGTCATCATCACCCCTCCTTCTTAAATCTGCACTGATCAAGCACTTAACTATGTTACTTTCTTGTTGCGTTACTGGAAGAGTTGAAACCTCACACAAGGAGGACAGTTCTAGAAAGACATAAGGGCCCAGAATTCTTGCTGGAGACAAGCCCCCCCCCCCCCCACACACACAAAATATAGTTCACAAAGGGACACTTTTCCAAATAGTTTGCTACAGAGGCTTCACATGGTTAGACATGTAATGTGTATTTTCATATGAAATGGTCAGTCACCCCTAGTTGTGTACAAAATAAAATACTATAGCATCTGGCCTTAACCAAACACAGAATATGCAAGATAATTTGTAGCATTTCTTCCTTAAAGCAGGCACAAATAAGAATAACAAACATTGATTTTTGAAAACCTATTTATGATTACTTTGGTGGACATATGTATTAAGCTTTACAAATACTGCAAAAGATTGAAGTGTCAAATTATATTATACATTATTGAAATATTACTTATTTTATTAATTTCCATCTGTCAAGGCTTGAAGGAGATAGAAGTGAGTTCAATGTGAAAAGGAAATATTTTGTTGTTTCAAAACAATAGACATTGAAAGCATACACATACATATGAATTACTTAATAAACATGGTTTATGCCATGACAGGACTCTGCCTTTACTCCTTACATGACCAGCACAGTTAGCATAAGTAATGCAATCTAAGAGGATATGTTATTTGTGTTTTGTGGTAAGCTCCTTGTGGGTAGACATTCTCTCTTTCTCTCTCTCCCCCTCTCTCCCTCCCTCTCTCCCTCCCTCCATATTTCTATCTGTCTGTCTGTCTCTGTCTCTGTCTCTGTCTCTGTCTCTGTCTCTGTCTCTGTCTCTGTCTCTGTCTCTCTCTGTCTCTCTCTGCCTTTGCATCCCTAATTCCTGGCATGGTGCTTGACAAATCATAGATACTTAATAAACACTGGTTTAATTGAATCAAACTGAAATATAAATATTTTCAACATTTGCTAGCATTTTTATTTATTTTTGTCTGCATTTGTTATGTGTGTGTTTTCTTTTTAATAATGTTAGTTAAATTGTCCCATTTTTGTAAATAATATTACAGTTAAAAAATAGCTGGCCCCCTTCCCAGCATTAGGTCAACTTAAGACGTATATATTTGGTCTAGTTACCTTTCCCTTTAGGATTTGACAAGAGCAGACAATTCTTTTTCCTGGATTTTTTTCTTATTACCTCTTTGAAAGCTTCCACAGTTCTCAAAAAATATTTCCTTGTTTTATTTTCATCTTTAACCATAGGAAGACATAAAATTATAATACATAACATATACATTTTAAAAGATGTAGGTGCTTTAAAATGTTAGATGCAAGTATTTTTTTTCCTCTTAAAGTTTCTGGCACAGAATAAAGTTTCCCTTTAAATTTTTTGATAGTTTCAGTATTATTGGATAAAAAAAATCATGTAGACTTACACAATTTGGATAATGAAATATTTTCAGTTCTGACTAAGCTAATATCATGCAAGAGATGTTCTCTAGCTCAGTGTTTTCTACATAGTAGGCACTTTATAAACATTTGTTGAATTTAATTAATTCAACATGTATCACTTTATTTATAGTCATGGCTTCTGGAGAAAATGACATAATATTTCCTAGAAGTACAAATGCCAAGCTATAGTCTCCCAACACATGAGCTACTCCAAAGTTGGGAATACCTGAAAATAACACTAGTTCCTTCAAACCACAAGGGTGCCATTTAGTGAACCAAACATGCAAGTGAAGTCTGTATCTTTGGCCTGCCAAACATCTGGAAGAAAATAGTAACCGTTAATTATACAGATGTTTCCAGATATACAGATGTTTGGCATCATGGAAACCAAATGTTAAGGCAGTTGACTCTTGACTTTCAATCTGATGTGGTGTGTCTAGGTCACAAAGTTCAGCATTCTAATTGTGTAAATCTTGAAGAACCAGGACCTGGCAAAAAAGCACATATGTAAAGTTTAAATGAATATATCCCACCTTGATTGTTTCTCTTTTGTTTTCAAAGAGGACCAATGAAATCATGGGATGATATCTTGAATCTTGTGTGAATTAGATTAAGTGAGACAGAATTGCACAAAGTCATCAGCCCTACTCTCTTCCATATTCATCCAAGTCCAATAGGAAGACAAAAGTCAAGATGACTGATGATAGTCCAAGATGCAGTGGATAACCTTGGTGTCTTCAGTGTCTGACCAAGCTCTAAAGTCTCCAGGTACCTGCTTCATGGCCATTGGAACAAACTAGTCTCATCCACCCATTCCATCAGGGAAATTTTCACATACTTAAGGTAAACATCCCCCTACTCTACTTAGTTGGTAAGCCTGAACCTGGTTTATACCATCTGCTGATATGGTTTTATTGGGGTGTAGATGCTATGCATGCTACAACTGCTTGGAGTCACAGGTGAGAGTTTAGTGATAGGTGGAGACTAAAGGTAGTTGAGAAACTGAAAATGGCTCAGCAAGCCTTCATCAGATAGTTCTCCCTGAATACCCATTAATATTCTCCTTCTCCAGTAACCAGAAATTGAGTAACATATCATAGAACACTTTTCATTTAACTGTCAATACATTTCAATTCTGTGAATTCACCAGTATACAACATTCATCTGCCTGTCCAAAGCACAATCCTGATTTGGCTGATGGTCTTCTAAAATATAGTTGACAAAGAAAATCTACCACCCCATAGTTAATCAGATATAAAGAGTAGTTCAGAATTTATTGAGGCTGATAGATAGCAAACACATATTCCTCAGTCCATCAATTGATTCCTTCCCAGACATTTGTTCATAATTGTGTCAACAATACATTAGGATTTTGATTGGGGGGGGGTTGTTATTTTTCTGTGTAGAAATTAGAAAAGACATCTTTACATGAGATACAGTATCCACTAACTTACCATGTAGTCCATCTTTTGCATTCAGTTTACCTGTTAAAAAGTTGATGCTTACTAAGTGCAGGAGAGATCCGAGGAATCACAACACTTTATTTTCTACTCTAATAGCCAAATTGGGGAAAGGGTAAGCAACTGGGCCTGTGATTTCATTGAAGTAGGAAATTCCCACAATAGGGAAAATCTCTTTAACAATCCAAATTGATATCTTCTTTGCAACTTAAAGAGTCAAATGCACTGAGAAAATGGGATGACCTCTATCAGTGATTCCTGTTACTTTAAAAAAAAATCAAATACTTTAATATGGTTTTCATTATAATGTTAAAATTTTGTCAAGTTATAATTTTAAAATTTAATCTCAATTTTAGAAACCATTCAGTACATTGTCATTATTTGGCAATGGTGTGTTCTGGTTAGTTGAATCTTAAAAACCACTTATGCCTATTGTTGAAAAACTATAATATGGTGAAAACAATGACTATTAAAAAGTTCCTGAAAGCCCCCATGATAGGAAAGTTTATTTATTTATCAAATTATGAAGCAATATTGCTGGCTTTTTAATGGAACTTTCAAATTCACACAGAGCTGTCATATTTGATCCCAACAACAATCCCAGAAGAGTTAAAATTATTATCTGTTCCATGGTTGATGAAATTCAATGTCAAAAAAGTTAAGCAATTTTTCTATGGAAAGAAAATGTCACAGGCAGAATTCTCATGACCTCAGGTCAAGTAGTCTGCAACAGTACCTCTTTGAAAATTCAAATACTATAGAATATAAGTTATGCTATAACACTGTAACCACCTACTATGTGCTGGGCACTGAACTAAGCATTTTATCAATATTATCTGATATGATCCTTTTAACAACTCTGTGAGGTAAACCCTATTATTATTCTCATTTCACAGATGAGAAAAATGAGTTAAATAAGCTAAGTGAATTATCCAGGGTCATACAACTAGAAAATGTCTGAAGCCATATTTGAAGTCATCCTGACTCTAGGTACAGTGCTATATTCACAGCACCACCTAATTGCCTCTACTAGTATTGGCTAAAAAAAATTGAAAAAGCAGCTTAATATAATAGACTAGATAACCACTGGTGTACCTATTATTTCTTCCAGGGTGTTCCAGAGCTTACCACCTTACACTATAAATCTATATGAATCAGGAGGAAGCAAAAATTATTAAACTCAGTATTCAATAAAGCCTAATAGTATTTGTTGTTTGGGGAAAGACTCTTAATTTGACAAGAAGTACAGCAGAAACTCAAAAATAGCTATGCAGGACTTAGGTTTACGCAAATAACATCACATAACAGTAAGTTCAAATGGATACATTACCCTAATATTAAAAGTTATAACATTTAAAAATAGAAGAGAACTATTTGAGGTATATTTCACAGCTCTGCCTAGGCAGAGATTTCTTAACTTAGGAATAGAAATGATCTAAAAATACAAAATAGTTAAGGTTGGCTACATGTAATTTAAAAAGCTTTTGCACAGACAAAGTCAATGTAACTAGATAAAGAGGAGAAGTTAAATGGAGGGAAAATCTTTGCATGAATCATGTCTGATAAAAAGTACTTTTCAAAAATATAAGTAACTAGAACAAATGCATGACATTCCCAAATGGCTAAATGGCCAAAGGTTATGTATGAATAAAAAATTTTCTAAATAAGAAAAAAGAAGGGGTAGCTAGGTGGCACAGTGGATAAAGCACCAGCCCTGTCACCTGAGTCCAAATCTGGCCTCAGACACATGACACTCACTAGCTGTATAACCCTGGAAAAGTCACTTAACCCTCATTGCCCTAAAAAAAAAGAAAAGAATAAAAGAATACAATATCTTTTTTTTTTTTTTTAGTGAGGTGATTG
This sequence comes from Dromiciops gliroides, assembly GCF_019393635.1. NCBI lineage: Eukaryota > Metazoa > Chordata > Mammalia > Microbiotheria > Microbiotheriidae > Dromiciops > Dromiciops gliroides. Next base: position 166,760,852 of record NC_057863.1, read on the forward strand.
GGGTTAAGTGACTTGCCCAGGGTTAAGCGTCTGAGGTCAGATTTGAACTCAGGTACTCCTGACTCCAGGGCCGGTGCTCTATCCACTGCGCCACCTAGCTGCCCCAAGAATACAATATCTTAAATGGTAAATGAGAGTTCACTTGAGCCAGAACATTCTTCAGGTCCATCCAACCCAGATATGAGGAAATATATCTTTCCAACTGAAATCAACCCTAGCATAAATCACTTTACATGGCGGGAATCATTCAGTTCAGTTTGAAGCCCATTGTACAGCAGAATTGGTCTCAATTTTAGAGTTATAGGGGTTCTTCAGTCATATTCAACTCCATGAACCCATGAACTCTACTGTCCATGGAATTTTCTTGGCAAAGATACTATAATGGTTTGCCATTTCATCTCCAGTGAATCAAGGCAACAGAGTTTAGACATTGCCCACGGTCACACAGTAGTGAGTGTCTGAGTTCAGATTTAAATTCCAGTCTTCCTGACTCAAACACTAGTCATTACCCCACTAAGTCACATAGCAGCCTCCTAGGCAAAAGAAATTGAATGACTTGCCCAAAGTCAACAGCTAATAAGTATTGCTGAGGAAATTGATTTTAGGTCTACTGGACTCCAGGCCCCAGCACTCTATTCATTGAGCATTAGCTACCTGGTTAAAGTATCTGAGTTCAAAGTCCACTCTAAATGCTTCTTACTTCCCTCTTGTGGTTCTCAGCAAATTGCTTAACTTGAGACTCATTATTTTTTTATCTATAAATAAGGAAATTAAAGTACATGGGTTCTGAGATCTCTCCCATGGATTTAGAAATCCATGATCCTATGAGTCTATGGATTCTAGTCTGGAACTCAGAATTCCTGATAGACGAGAGACCAAACACAAACTCACCTAATCTATTTGTACCCAGATTCAGGCCATGTTTCGTCCCATCTATTCCAGATATCTTGCCATCAACCCAATTTTTGCAAAGTAACAACCAGCTTGTTTCTATCTCTTGTTGATTTTTACCACTTTCTCTGGGAGCAAAATGTAAATCAATACTGCTCCTGTTTTTATACAGGTTTAATGGTTTAATGGTTGATTATTTGGGACTCTATTAGGCATGTCTGTGGGTTCCCAAACTAAAGCCTCCTGCCCTGGCTACTATGCCTTATATGTATTTTCTCCCACATTAAAATCTAAGTTTCGTAAAGGCAAAGAGTATCTCACTTTTTTATTTGCATCTGCAGCACCTAGTATAATATGTTGGAATATAGTAACAACTTAATAAATCTTTTTTTTCATGAATTCTCTGAATAGAAATAATTTAAACTAATTAACTAATACTAATAATAATTAATGAATAAGTAACACTCAGTAAAACATGTTATATTATTAATCACTAGCTATATCATAATATAGTTCACTAAGATATTAATACTAAGAGAAATGAAAATCAAAACAACTCTAAGGTTTAACCTCACACTCTACAAGTTGACAAAGATAACATAAAATGAAAATAACCCATTTTTAAGACATTGGGAAATCACACTAATACACTGTTGGTTGAGTTGGAGCTGGGTCATCCATTGCTGAAAACAATTTGGAACTATTCTACAAATGTGGCATTTAAAAAAAAAAAGGAGCTTGATAATGAAGTGTTTTGAGTGTTAGCCTGGAATAAAAAACAAACAAACAAACAAAACAAAACAAAACAAAAACAAAACAAAACCTGAATTTAAAGCTGGCCTCATACACCACCTCACCCTACAAAAAGTCACGTAATATTTGTAAATATGGCCAATAGTATTTGGCACATAGTATCTCCTTAATTAATGCTTATTCCTTTTCCTTCTTTTCTCCCCAGAAAAGTGACTAAAAGCTCCATTGTCTTTGATGCAGAAATCATTCTGTTAGATGTGTACACTGAGGAGATGAAAGATAGAAAAGTCCCCTTATAAATCAAATTATTTATAGCAGCCCATTTTGTAGTAGAAAAAAATGAAAACAAAATATAAACTAAACAAATAGACATAAAAGAGTGTGGCACTATATTACTGAAATGAAAGGAATATGAAAAATACAGAGAATAATGAGATGCATTTGAACAGATGCACAGGAAAGTAAGCAGAATTAGATTCTACACAAAAACAAAAATACAAAGGAGAACAACAAAGAAAACTGAAGGATGTACAATTAAAATTATAATTTACCGTGTAATAAATTACAAATTACTATGCAACTATAATTTGCTATGTTTGGCCCAGAATAAAAGATGAGAAAATTAGTGTCACTCCTTTCTTAAAAAAAAAAAGTATATAGGTATGTGAAATTGCATACCAGTCTCATATGATCTGTTATGTAGTTGTAATGAATTGTTTCTTTGTCTCTCTCCATCTGCCACCCTGTGTCTCTATTTTTCAGCAATTTCTTCATTTTCATTTGAGATGGAAAAAGAAGTATATATTTGGAAACATCAGAGATGAAGATGTAAAACAGAAAGGAAATCAGTAATGTTTGTAATTTTATATGATCAAATAAATGTCAGTGGTGATAATACCATGGGTAGGAATTTTAAATACAATAAATACAATCTTTGCTACATAATATCTGTATGACATTAATAAACAAGTCATATTTTAAAATATATTTTAAAATAATAAGTGTCCTATCTTTCACCAACCTTTTGTGAATATAGATCTGGCAATATGAGAAATGGTATTCTTTATGACTTATTTTAATTAAAACATTTAAGTACTTTAAAGGTTACTTACTATGTGCCTGTGGTCATAGGAGGAAAAACTAAATTATTTGAAGATGATTGTTATTTTTGTCTTGTTGTTCTAATTTTTCACCTACATTTTAAATTTAGAACAATCTTATTGGCTTAGTACATTAAGTTCTTTAAAAGAAAGAAAAGAAAAAATTCAATGTAAAATGTTTTATAATACTTAAAAGTTTTCTTCTGATCAGTGCTTTATAGAAAACTTTGAGAAACAATTTAATTTGAAATATTTTTATTGTAAGGAATGACATATTTAATACATTTGACTTACACTTTGTTATTTAAAGTGTTTGAAGGAGAATGAGTTTTGGTTTTTTTTTTAATTTTAAAAAATATATTATTATTGGTGACTCGATATCTGGTACCTCCTTACAACAAAGACTAGACCTCAGTTTGTGACATGGCAACAGTTTGTTTTGAAATAATTATGAGTAGGAGGCAGCTAGGTGGGACAGTGTATAGAGCACTGGCCCTGGATTCAGGAGGACCTGAGTTCAAATCCAGCCTCAGACACTTGACACTTACTAGCTGTGTGACCCTGGGCTAGTCACTTAACCATCTTTGCCTTGAAAAAAAAAATATGAGTAAACAGAGGAAAGCTAGATATCAAAGAAATCTTGTTAGCAAATAATCTGATTTTAGGCTAATTCTTATAGAAGAGTGAGAGAGCAAAGCAAAAGGGGAGGGGGGAGAGAAGAGAGAGACAGAGAGAGAGAGAGAGAGAGAGAGAGAGAGAGAGAGAGAGAGAGAGAGAGAAGAAGGAGGAGGAGGAGGAACAGGAGGAGGAACAGGAGGAGGAGGAAAATGAGTGAAAAGAAGTAAAATATAATTGTTCCTCAGATGAATGTTCTTCACTTCTATTAGCAAAAATTGTTATTAAAAGATAGATGTCTATACAGAAAAGAATTCATTTAAATATAAATGAAGAGGTATATAAATATTATATTAGTTACATAGATTCATTCATATATATAGATGAGAATTCATCTAAATATTTATATCTCTATATAAATTTATATGAATCTTCATTCAAATACATACCTAAATGTTTCTACATATCTCTATAGATCCATATATGTATATATATAATATATATATAAAATCAGCTGAATCCTCATTCATATGTCTGTGTGTTTATATATGTTTATAGATATAACTATATCTGTGTGCGTGTCAGAGAGAGAGAGAGAGAGAGAGAGAGAGAGAGAGAGAGAGTTATATATGATACCAGATCTGAGGATCCTTAAGATCATGGTTAAGCTTCTGGATTCTATTAAATTTGTCATTTCTTCCTTGTTTCTCCTATTTCAGACCAAAACCCTTTTACCTACCGAATGTACAATATTGCATAGAGAGAGAATTGTGAAATACTTGAAGTTTTTCTTTAGAACTTCTTTTCACTACTTCAGCAATCTTTAAGCACCGGAAAACCACAATTATTTGCTGTCTTTTGGGTAAATAAGTCCTAACTTCTGCCACCAGATTCTTCCTCTTTAAAGTTATTTTTCTATGTATCATTTTTCTTTCTGATGGTGAGAATGAGAGATAATTGAATTTCAGATAATCAAATATCTGGCAATCGGTACTATTTTAATTAGCTAGCCTAATATCCTTACCATTTATTCAAGACTCCTTTGGGAGATCTTTGCAGTTCCTAAGAGTGGACATTTCAGGTAGCAAGGCAGTCTGATGCAGCAAGATGTTTGAGGTCTGGTATGTCATTAAATGTCCCTCAAGCATATTTTATAGGCAGCTGATTACTTTGGCTATGTCATGCAATGATTTTACAATTTTATAATCTAATGATTTTGTCTAACCTTAGAGTATAAAATCCTTCCTACTCTAATATTTCAATGATATCTGAATAAATTCAAATATGCAATTGTACTCCAACATTTCAACATAAGATGTAGGTAGTCCTGGATTCATAGATTGGGGTGGGGGGGAAACTTGTGCAGTTTTCTTCAAAGCAGAAAATTATGCGTATGGGCCCAGTAAGCTACCACATGACTCTTCTTCAAGGACCAATGTCAGTAAGTTTGGATAGAATCCACACTAATTTGACCATAGACTGGTCATTATTTTTGACTCCAGGTTTTCATATAGCCCATCTACTTAGTAATAGAAGTCTTATTATCTATATCAGAAAACGGAATACTAAAACTAATAAAAATGAAGATTTTTTGTCTTATAATGATAAAATATTTTCCCAATTTGCTGTTATATTATTCAAAAGACATCAACATGAATTTAAATTGCACCATTCATCCACAATCCTTCCTGTATTTTTTATAGAACACACCAAAAATTATATTTGTGATCAAGAAAAGTCATAGACTTAAAGCAGTAGTTCTTAACCATTATTTTGGTATGTCATATCAGTTTGGTGAAGCCCATGTACTCCTAAAAATAACATTTTTAGAGGCATAAAATAAAATTCAGAAGATTACAAAGGAAACCAATTATTTCAAAATTTAGTTAACTATTTTAGATCTCTAATTATATATTGATACATAGTTGGTAGCTATATAGAGATAGAGAAAATAATAAATTCATAGAACCCAACTTAGGAATCTGTGATGTGGAATAAAAGGAATCTTAACATTATAGTATCATAGATATAAAGGACACAACTTAGTTCAACTCATTTTATTTTATTTTTTTGGTGAGGCAATTGGGGATAAGTGACTTGCCCAGGGTCACACAGCTAATAAGTGTCAAGTGTCTGAGGCCAGATTTAAACTCAGGTACTCCTGAATCCAGGGCCAGTACTCTATCCACTGCACCATCTAGCTGCCCCTCAACTCATTTTAGAGATATGGAAACTGAGGTACAGAGAAGTCAGGTGACTTGTCTATTAAAGTCACACAGATATTATATAGCAAAGATTTATTTTGTATATAAGCCTCTGATTCCAAATCCATAATTGTTTCTATTATATTCAACTCGTCCACAAAAGTCATTCACAGAAGATTGCAGGCTATCTTGATATAAATTGTTTATAGAGGTTATTGAGAGCTTAGGAGAAAGTTTTATCTGTTTATATTTTATTGACAGGCCAATTTCGGTAGCTATCTCAACTTTTTCCAATACAGGAATTGAACAAGCTTTCTCAAAGTAGTACCCTAGAACTTTTACTCAGAGAACAATGTGAAGCATGGATCTGAGAGCAGAGATATACTGATAAATGGACAACATTTAGGTGGCTCTTGGACACTTCTGGGTTAGAAACAATGATAGCCTGAAATAGTGAGGTTGCAGTACAGGTAGAAAGGAGAAGACAAATGAGAATGATATTGCCAAAGTAACAGTGATAAGGCATGATAACTAATTGGAAAGTGTCCAGGTAAAGTATTACGCTAATTTCTTCTTTTTAAAATTTAACATGCATGAAGCTAATTTTCTCTGCCAAATAGCATTGGTGTTTGTAGACAGTCCTAAATGTTTATCTAGATTCCATTTATTAACATTTACTATTTTTTTATCTGTGATTTCATTGGAACATGGAATCCTGGGGCGGGGGGGGGGCAGTAAGGGGACAGACTACATTTATTAAAACAGATTACAAGTATTCTACAACTTATGAGCTTTAAGAGTTGCCTGAGAAATGAAACATAAAGTGATCTCAGTGTCAGTCAGCATCTCTCAGAGGCAGCACTTGAACCCAGGTCTTTCTGACTCACACTGGATTTTACTGCTCAGTGTGTATGTGTGTACATGTGCATATATATGTATTTTTGTATATGTGTGTGTATGTATATATGTTTGTGTGTGTATATATATGTATATATCATATATATATATGCTTTCTTCAAACTCCCTTTTACCTACACTATGAGAACTATTTGAGGTTATCTAGCACACAATTTATCTACTTAATTTTTATAGTAAATACCTACTCCTTTTTTTAAAAAAATAATATATCTATTCATAAAATATATATTTTGTCATCAAGACAGACAATGTTTAATTGACATTTAAAATAATTTTGGGGAACTCAATCCCTTCCCATTTCACTTTGTTTCTGTTGGAGAAATATCTTCATATGAAGTTTAAAAAAAGAAAGAACTACAGGAGAAAATTATTCCTTTAGAATTAGAAAAGATTTGCCATATAAAATAAGTATATTTATTTCCATTTCAAAGTCTATGTTGAAATATGTTCTTTTAACTTTTCTTTTGGTAAGGATGTTGCATGGCTCCGCAATTTCTGTTGCTAGCAACTCTGCCAGCTTTTCCACAATTTCCTTCCTTTACAACCATGACTAATAAGAAATACAAAATGCTTTTTGTACTACAGTTTTCTACTTTGCCAGTTTAAAACAAAGTCTATCAGCAAAATGTCAAAGGAAACATCCATTGCTATCCATCTGTTATTTACCAGCTATGGAAGATTTTTTTTCTCATTTCAGCCTCTGATTTTCATCATCATGAGTAAGCCCTGGTGTGGAAACTCTCTTCACTTGTGCAGATAGCTAACTTCACTGTATCCTCTATTCTTAAAAAAGTTTCTTGGGTTCTAAGAATGACTAATGACTAATGCATTGAGTTCAGAATAGTGGGAAGTCATTGAGTGAACTTGGCTAGTATTGTAATTCTTGTTATAAATAACTTAGTTTTACTGTGTCGTGTCTTCTTCCTGTGTGTCAGAGGAATAGAATTACAAGGATCAATAACATTTGATTCTGAAGTCTTTTTGAGACATTGAGGAGATTCATATTAAATAAATTGGTTAAGAAAAAAGTGGAATAGAAGGAAAGGTTTTGACCAAAAAGGAGTTTGGAGGGTGGGGGAGTCTTGTGCTGGAGGGGACCTAAATGGACTGTAGCCTAGTGGATAAGAACTGGCCCTGGTTAAAGGAAGAGCTGGATCCAAGGACAACTTTTTATAGCTACCCTGGGTATGCACAATCCTTGGTCACACAGTTAGTAGATGTTGGAGCTGAAGCCTTGATTACTGATCTTCATGATTCAGAGCCTTGTTCTACTACGTGATCTTTCATACATGACATAAAGAGGTTAGAATTCATATTGCTTAAGAAAGAATAATTGATTTGAATGCACATTTCAATGCATTCTGAATTTCTTTCCATTGGAAAGTCTATTTCTTAAAAGAGGAGTTAGGACTATGTCAATAGAATTATCAGGTTATGCCTTTAGGACAGTTGGTCAGAGGATATGGGACACAAGGAAAGGTGAAATGGTGCAGAAAAGATCTAGGAGATTAATATTGCTAACAAAGAATTGGATGCTTTTGGAGAAAAGTAAGATTGCAAGTCTATAATCATTATATGTTGACAGTGGCTTTTAAATTAACCATGCTTCTATAATTCACCCCCTGGTCCTATGGTAGTCACTCAACCCTGATTTATTGCATAGAGATGCATTTTGTGTCTTTATTCTGAGGATGAGGCAAGAGGTGGGGAAAGAAAGTTGACCTGGTTTATTAGTAGTTGGGTTTCCCATCTACCCAGGTGGTAAAAATTATTTGTGGTAAAGATTAATATTGGAAGTTTTAGCTGAATCATTTGAGAGATTGAACATGCTACTGAAGCAGCTTTTGAAGGACCTACCCTTTTGGGAGGAAAACTGGAGAAGGCAAGAAACTTCTAAACATAAACTTAAAAGTGAGGGCGAGAAAGGAATTTGGCATTCTGGCTGTTTTAAACTTAGCCGTGGCAGCGTGGGGAGGGTGAGAGGAGTCAGAAACAGGTAGTTGGTGTTGTGCTTTGGATGTGCCTGGCGGGCAGTTTGGGATTCAGTGAGTTTTATAAAGGAAAATAGACTAAGTTTAGATCTAAGACCATTCATCTGTATTTCTACTTCCCTATTTCCATAATTGGTATCCAACTTTTGTTGTCTATTAATTCCCAAGCAATAAAAAACTAATCCCTCACAGATTAAAGCTCAGAGGCACCTTTTTCTTAGTGTCCTGGATATATATATTATATATATATTTTATATATATATTTACGAAAAGTTAAAAGGGGGAGTTTAATGCTCCGTATATACAATTTTGAATCTCACACATCTCTAAATTATTTATTCTTTTCTTTCTCCTCTTTATTGATGTATTTAGAGATAGAAATAAAGATAGGTGCTGCTTTGGCTGTATCCCACAAATTTTTATATGTCACTTTCATTGTTGTAATTATCTTTAGTGGAATTATTGGTTGTTTCAATGATTTATTCTTTGACCCCACCTATTCTTTAGGATTAAGTTATTCCTTTTCTAGTTCATTTTTAATCTTTCCTTTGAAGGCCTTTTCTTGAATACAGGGTAGTTTTTTGTTTGTTTGGGTTTTTTTGTGGGGCACCACGCAGATCTGCACCTGCTCATCCACTTTAGAAAGTTGGAGAGTGGCCTGAAGCATTGAGAGGTTAAGACAACTGCTATCAGAAATGGTCCATAAATCCAGGTTTTCCTTTTACCAGGGCCAGCTCTTATCCACTAGGCTACACTGCACCAGGATAAGAATTCCTCACTGTCCAATTTCATTTTTAGCCAAAACCTTTACTTCTTCTCCACTTCTTCTCCACTATCTTAATCAAAGTATTCTATATGAATCTCTTCAATGTCTCAAAAGGACTTCACATATAGATAGTTGGAAGTCTTTGTAATTTCTATTGTTATAGCACAACAGGAGGAAGTTAAAGACTCAGTCAAACTTCACATCAATAATTGCAGTACTAGCCAATGGCCAATGACTTCATACTATTCTGATCTCATAGCATTTATAGATTCATCTATATTACTCACTTATCCATTAACCACTTATGGCCTGTTGGGTGGTGACTTTCTCTCTTTTTTTTCTATTCTTGTTATGATATTTACCTGAGCAAAATGACAAGTCCAATATCTGACACTGAGTAATGTAATTGAATCTGGGTTCAGAGAAAGCCTCAACCTGAGATATAACAAACCTCACATTTAGGAATGCTAGTATTCCCCTACAGGAATGAATAAGCTGCCTTCATCATTATAACATAAAAATTGTCCCAAATAACTCACTAAAAATATTTAATAAAATGGACAGTCTACATACTTTCTGGTTAGTCACTAAAAGTATATATGTTCAAATATGTGATAGGGATTATTCCCATTTCAGTGGGAATTTCACTGACTCCAGGACTTGACTTTAGTTATTCCATTTGTATAATACATGGAACAGAACTAAATATATAAAAGATCCCCTAGGGGATAGTTTTCAGACAGGGCTCAGACAATTGAAGCAATTATGAATTTGTATGGATAATAAAGGTATTACTAGTCTCTAAAATCCATAGCAAAATAAGAAATATCCATCCTATCAGTCTGCTACCATAGATGCTTATTAAATAAATGAAAGCAATGGAATTCTTATATGCCTAGCACTTAATTAGGTCAATATTTATAATAATTGATTCAGTAGAAGTGTCTCTCAACTTCCTGACCCCCCCAAAATATTATTTCTCTGGACATTTCATTTATGCAGCCTGATAGTTAACACATTCACTGAAAGTGACTTAGTTATCAAAATATATATGGAAAATAGTCACATTCTTAAAATACCCCATACTGTTTTACCAAATCCTAAATTTTGCCAAATGAATATCTGCAGAGTGGATGATTTTTTTTTTTGGCAGAAATTAGCAATTTTGTTTCTGACATGAAAGTTCTTTTTGGTGGTTTTTTGGGTTTGTTTTGTTTTCTTTTAAATACAATGGCCAAGTATTTTTCTATCTTACAAAGTATTGTACTCATATCATTATAGATACATAAGTTGCATTTGTGATGTTTATATAATCAAGTAAAATATCCCAAATCCAGTAAACTAATTGGTCTATATACATCACAATAATTAAAATTTTTTCTTTAAAGTGAATGAACAGGGAGCGGCTAGGTGGCGCAGTGGATAAAGCACCGGCCCTGGATTCAGGAGTACCTGAGTTCAAATCCGGCCTCAGACACTTGACACTTACTAGCTGTGTGACCCTGGGCAAGTCACTTAACTCCCATTGCCCTGCAAAAAAAAAAAAAATTAAAGTGAATGAACAGGTTGGACGTTATACACACACGACCAGAACTGTGGCATTATAAAAGTCTTTTGAATTTATTTTTCTTCTAGTTACTTACTTTTGGATTATATCAGGTAAGTTAGTAACTACATGGAGAGAAGAAATAAAATCCCAATAAATCCATTGTACAGTTAATTAGCAACTTGCAAAAGATGTTTTATTAAACTAATAGCTACAAAGAATTTCTTTAATTACCTTTTTATTTCAATTATCCACCTTACTCTCATGAAACAGGGCATGATAGAGTTGGATATGGAATCAGCTGACCTGGGTTCAAAACTTTAAAAAAAAGATACTTACTATCACAGTTAATTGATCATAGATAACTTCTCAGACTCATGTACCTCATCTATAAAATGGGTACAAAAATAGACATACTACCGACTTGATTGTATTTTGTGAGGAAATTTGCTTTGCATACTTTAAGCAATGTACAAATGTGAGTTATTAAAATTATTTATTTTTCTTTCACTCTATCATTTTAATTGACTTTAAAGTATTTCTGGGAATCGATTCTCCACTGTGTCGCAAAGAAATTTTTTCCTATTCTAGCACATTAACTTTCAAAAAAATAAAAGGGGAGGAGGAATAATCTAGTAGATGAATAAGCTGAAAAAGTCACTCTCAGAATGCAATATCCACATCCATAGCAACGGAACTTTTAGAGACCATTTCACTCCTGACTTTTAGTCATACCAATCAGGGACAGCCCATTCACATAACACTGTGACTGGCAGAGAGCCACAGGTAATGGTGGTCTGCTCCCTTTTTGACAGGTCATAATGGATCAATTCAATCTACAATTTAAGGTTAGAATCAGTTCATAACAGTTGATTTCTACATACTTTAGAAGAATTTTGAGGTATAATCAGAGCACAGCCAGGGTTATTCTGTGCAACTCTGGGTAACAACCATGAACATGGTATAATAGGGGAAAAAGGAGAAAAAAACACTGAACTGGTCACTAGAATATCCCTTTTCAAAGTCCCTATTATGTGATCTTGGGCAAATTGCTTCACCTTCTTGGTCTCAGTTTTCCCATTTTAAAAATTAAGATAATAATACTATGTTCTCTATTGCATAGAATTCTTTTGAGAAAAATATCTTGGAAACTTTTAATGATAATTTTTACATCACACTTTAAAGTTTTTGTTCAGTCATTTTAGTCTTATCTGACTCTCCATGACCATATTTGGGGTTTTCTTGGCAGAGATAATGGAATGGTTCGCAATTTCCTTCTCTAGGTCATTTTACAGATGAAGAATTGAGGCAAACAGGGTTAAATTACTTGCCCAGCTATTGTCTCAGGCTGGATTTAAATTCACAAAGATGAGTATTCCTGACTCCAGATCCAGCACCCTATCCATGGGCCACCTAGCTTCCCATTTAAAGCTACCACTGTTATCCTCACAATGAGATAATTCGTAGTATAAAGTGCTCTACTATCATTTCCTCCACGACAAAATGGAACTAATAGTATTATTTTAAGCTTTCTATATTGTTATAAAATATTTTAGCAGTTTTGAAGGTTGTTTCCTTTGTTTCCTTGCTGAAGTTTGTGAATCATGATCTTTCTTGAGGAAGATGTCATTGGTTTAAATGTGTCAATAGTGTTTTTATGGCAGTTCAACCAAAATCATCTTTTGGGAAACAAACCCAGGCATTAAGCATTATGGGAGGATGAGTCGTAGGTTGATACAGAATATGGTAAATATTTAAAACATAATTATCTTATATAAAATATTAAAGAAAGATTCATATTGTTAATAGGAATGTATGGATCACCTGGATTTGATGGAGGTACCTTATTATCCAAAAGTATTTTTTTATGTAACCCTGGGTTAATAGGAGCAAAATATCTTTCAACTGAACTCCAAACTGAACCCAAATAGCAGATAAAAGTCCCTGCCTGGTGACTTCTTTCCTCAAGATAGTAAATCCCTATCTTATGGGGACATCTGAACATCCTTACCCTTGCCAAACCCTTTTTTAGGAATCCCCTAATCTTATCATGATGCTTCTGTATTTCCTCCATACTTGTTATAACTGAAATTGTTGAACTGCTTTTGCTTCTGGGTTGATTTTTGTATCATACTATTGAAACTGACAATATTCTGTAACCAGTGGACAAACAAAACATAAACAAAAAAACAACGAAAAAACAACAAAAAAAAACCCCTACATACCCTCAGAGAGAGGGGAGGTCTCTAAGCTCCCTTCTTAGGATGGGGGGGTCCTCATGATCCTGTTTCTTTCTTCTTGGGACAGAATAAATTGGTATTATGTTGGTTTTTTCTGTCTCTGATTTGGTTTTTCTTGTAGGAGAGACATTATGTTCTCTGATCTGTTTTGTTTCATGGGAGGAACAAGTATGAAAACAATATGTGTAAATTATAAAATTGATATTATTATTTTTTGTAGGAGACAGGCAGATAAAAATTATATTTAATTTTCAAATATATATATGTATAAATTCACATCCACACATATATCCATCACAAATATATTCATACCCATACCTCTATTCACATACACATCTATATGCTTTCTGTTTTTGGAGATAAGAGGGATGGGTAGACTTCTGATTTCATAGTTATATGGAGCTCCTGCTGAGGAGTTTCTACCATCAATACCATTAGAGCTATATTTTACTATTTAAAACTCTGAGAGAAATGCCTAGGTTTTTGAGAAGTAAAGTGATTTGCTCAGGGTTACAGAGCCAGTGTATTTCAAAGGCAACACTTTAAAATAGTCTATCTTTCTATCCTCTAGATCTTTACAACACACAAAACACATATGAAAGCATATATGTATATATATATACATGTATATGCACATATATATATATAAACTTTTGTGCATATATCACAATTTAATCCTATGTCCTGAGTGTGAATTAAACTTACAAGATACATCATGGTAGATGATTATCTCCTACTTTCATTGAGTTTTTTGCAGGATAATGAATCTTATTTATTTATTTTTCTGTTTGGTGAGGCAATTGGGGTTAAGTGACTTGCCCAGGGTCACACAGCTAGTAAGTGTTAAGTGTCTGAGGCCGGATTTGAACTCAGGTCCTCCTGACTCTAGGGCTGGTGCTCTATCCACTGCGCCATCTAGCTGCCCCTTTATTTATTTATTTATTCATTCATTCATTCATTCATTTATTTATTTATTTGTTTGTTTGTTTGTTTATCTATCTATCTATCTATCTATCTATTTATTTATTTATTTATCTATTTATTTATTTATTTGTTTGTTTGTTTATTTATTTATTTATTTATTTATTTATTTATTTATTTATTTGTTTGTTTGTTTGTTTTGGTGCATGATAATGAATCTTAAAAGGTCCATGCTCTTTTGTTTTGACTTATTTAGATAATGATTTAACTTTTTTACCAGTCTGTCTAGTATTAAACATCTATGTATGGTCACACACACACACACACAAATAAGTTCAATAAAACAGAGGTGGACATCCATAAATATTGCTCTAAATATGTGTGACATACAAGAAAATTAGCTGCAATAACAGCACACATTGTTGTGACATTACTTACTCCACACTATTTTATTCCTATAGTATCTGTGAGGTAGACTCTGCAGGCATTATTTTCCCAGTTGCATGGATTTTTAAACTGAAATTTTGAAGATGAAATGCATTTTTCATGGTCCTTCCTGTACTACCTTCTAGAGGTAGTATTCATACCCATCCATGAGTTTGAAACCACTGCCATTTCCTTTGATCCAAAAATGCCTGCAATATATGTGTATATATACATATATACGTATATGAATACATGCATACATATATATTTCATATCAGAAATTTAGAACACAATAGCTACCCAGTTTTCAAGCCTAGGGAAAAAATAGTCTGTCAGAATTTATATTAGATATTGAAAAATTAATCTCTAAAAAAACATTAATTTTATGTTTCTTTCATATCTTTAAAAAGAATCTTTATTCCAAATTTTTTTTCAATACTTAAAAAGAGGGCAGCTAGGTGGCACAGTGGATAAAGCATTGGCTGTGGATTCAGGAAGACCTGAGTTCAAATCTAAACTCAGACACTTGACACTTACTAGCTGTGTGACCCTGGGCAAGTCACTTAACCCTGGTTGCCCTGCAAAAATAAATAAATAAATAAACAAACAAACAAACAAATAAATAAATAAATAAATAAATAAATAAATAAATAGATAGATAAATAAATGAATGAATGAATGAATGAATGAATGAATGAATAAATAAATAAATAAATACTTGAAAAGACATTCTTTAGCATAAATCTAGAGCTTATTAGATAATTATATTTTCTCTCTCTAGATCTCCTATTTTTAATAGAACAACATTTGTATATCATCTTATTGTTTGCAAAATACTTCCCTCACATTACCTCTCAATAGCAATTGTAATATTATTTTAAGCAATTTACATTGTCAAAAAAAATCTCAGACATTCATTAGTCATTTTTTTTTTCCAAAAAAAAAACTCAGAGGCAGAAAAGTTGAACTAAGTACCTCTGGGTAGATAAGAAAGTAGGAGTTTAGGCAGTCATCAGAAATCAAATCTCCAGACACCTCAGCCTTAATTCTTAAGCCACACTCCCTTACATTTAATGTATCCATTGTAGCTTTTACCATAACAAAGAACGTAATTGGATCCATGAATGCAAGACTTTGGAAGGTCTTATCAGCATGGCCCATTATCTTTCATCTTGAAGTAGCAAAAAGCTTTATTAAACTGTTCAGAAAGGAAGTGTTATTGTTTCCCTAGCCCCCTTTCTCCTCAAATGATAGCAGGAGAGGATTTATCTGGAGTACTAAAGAGTCTACATTGAATTAAAAAGGATATTTCTCCCACAAACACAAAAGCTTTTGTAACATTCATGCTAAAATCTTCTCCCTGACAAAGTTTAGATGTCCCATTTCAGTCCTATGAGGTGTTCTAGACAAATTTAGATAGAAGGCAGGAAATTGGCTGCATAAGCTATTGTTGATACAGTTGGGAATTGAAGGATACACTCTCATCTCATATAACTCTGTGACTGAGAAAGAGAACTTGACCTAATGGAGACCCAGATTGCTAGAACCTGATCTCTTTTACTTTTTTTTTTTAATGTGCTCCTTACATTTTGTTTACACAATGCTTACATATACAAAATAGATTGAAAGTTGATGTAATTATATGGATAATTGATTTTTTTAAAAAATGGCCTGAAAAACTCAGATTGGAATGAATCTGTGATTTAATTTGTTTTGAGTACTTCCTATAAAGAAATCCCTTTTTATCAAATCAGATATATACCTGTTCTGCAATTTACCTTCTCAGAGAGTTGCCTGGAGCAATGAGAAGCCAAATGATTTGTCCAGGTTCACATACCCACTATATGTCAGAGTCAAGACTTGAACTCAGAATTTCTTTCCTCAGGAACCAGCGTATAATATAGTTTCTACCAAAATATTCTTATATTGAAAATTGGTGGAGATTAGGAAATGTGAGCTTCTCCCTTAACCAGGTGAAAAAAAAATGCTATTATCTTTATTATTAATCTACATATCTGGCTCAGACACACAAATATCATTTCTACACTTTACCTAGATATAGCTAAGAAATTAGATAGAAAATTTATAAAGAAGAGTAACTGCAAACAGGACTGTTAGTAGACCAGTTTCATATGATAAGGGTTGGAAGTATTGAGCCTTGGGGGTATTCTTCTTTCTTTAAATAGATTTTTTTTTTTAAATTTTAGCAGGGCAATGGGGGTTAAGTGACTTGCCCAGGGTCACACAGCTAGTAAGTGTTTGATGGCCAAATTTGAACTCAGGTACTCCTGAATCCAGGGCCGGTGCTTTATCCACTGTGCCACCTAGCTGCCCCCAGTATTCTTTCTTAAGCCACAATTTAACAATCTTTTATTCTTGGGAAGCATCTGTTCATTTACTGTGTTTTTATTTTTACCTTTCAGGGACAAATTTTTTCATTGCCTTGAAAAATCAACACAATAATTCAGATTCTTGTCTGAAATGTAAATATATCTATAATTCAGTTTTAGAAATTCGTGTGGCACTCTAAAGAAAGGTTTTGTGTGTGTGTGTGTGTGTGTGTGTGTGTGTGTGTTTGTGTTTTTCTTGAGCTTACTCACACACTCCACCCCCCCACCAATGCTTTAAATACAATAACCTAAATACTGTTACAAATAGCTATGTATTGGTGCCCTTGTAGCTATGTAGAAATATCTAGAATCAAATAATTGACTTCCTGACTTTCCAGAGCAAGTCAGAAATGGCACTAAAGTAAAGGTCCTTAAGTCGCTAATATGGTATCTATTTTTTAAAAAATAAGTGACCAGCAACTTAACAAAATTAATATACAGATATTATATAGATTTTATAAAAATATTATGTTACATATGTATATATGTTAATATATGTATATAAATATGTATATATATACAAACACACATATTATTTAATTAAAATTGAATTATATCTTTTACAGAAGCCCCAAGTCATTTAATAGTTATAAAATAAACCCTAAAATATATATTCAATAAATAATTATGCATAGGGCATATAATAATTTATTAAAATCAGGCCTTCAAAGTTCTAATTAAGACCAATTTTGGCCAAAAAGAGGAAAATTTTTATATTTTAGTAGCATTTTAAATATACCCAAAGAAAAGTAATCTGGTTTAGGCTGATTATCTTGTAGCTCCAGGAAAGGCCCCTTGGCCTCAAAGAAAAACTAAAATTTCTACAAAAAATACAATTTCTTTAAAGGATGGAGAAACAGAAGAAAGATTTTTGGTATTAATGACTCCATTCCTTTACCACTAAATTGACTATAAAATTTCAAATGTATTGAACTGCCACTACCAAGTCCTATGCCCCTAAACAAAAGAGATCTTACCCTCAGCAAAGGTATTTTATGAGTTGTCCTGTTCAATATTATTTAATTATACTACAAAGATGTTTAATGAGGTAAAGCAGATTTAATATCTTGGCTTACTCCTGACCATCCTATTAAGCAATTACAATAAACTAGAAAAGACCGAGGAGAAAAGCTAACTTTAAATGGGCTCTTTTGGACAAGTATTATAACACTTAACAGTATAACATCATGCCAATTTCAAAGATGACCACTTTGTGAAAATATGCTATGCTATAGATTTTATAAAGATCTTCTTTCATTGAGATTTAATTAGGATGACCACAGCATATTACTTCTAATAGTGGGCTTCCACTAGGTCTGACTAATGGTAATACAGTATATTCCCATATCTTTTGGGGTTTAGTCTCAGAAAGTGTCCATCCACCAATCGATTGTCATTTCAAGATGCTATATTCTGTGGGAAATTCTAGACCTCAATAGACCAAAGGTCTATCCAGTCTGGTTTTATCTTCTTATTGATACATGTATCAACAATGATTTGTGAATGGGAAATGGAATAAACAACATCACTGAAGACAAATAAAATAGTGAAAGTCTGCCTCATGTAATATGACCAAAAGATAATAAATTGACAACTAGGGTCTTGCACTGATCCTCATGAAATAGTAATGAAACCAAAGAAATAGTTACTGATATCAGATGGCTCCTCTGTAGAGAATTGTTCTCAGAAAGGTTCAGGATGAGATACTATTCATCAGTGGAGGGATTAGCCACACTGATAAGATAGGTCACCTATCAATTGAAGTATCTAAGTGATGGAAAGAAATATAGGATTATAGATTTATAGATCTTAGAGCTGGCAGGGACTTCAGAGGCCACCTAGTCCAAGCATCTCATTTAAATAGAAAGAAATCAAGACTAAGAAGAAGTCAAATAGGGGGCGGCGAGGTAGAGCAGTGGATAAAAGCACCAGCCCTGGATTCAGGAGGACCTGAGTTCAAATCCAACCTCAGACACTTGAGAGTTAATAGCTGTGTGACCCTGAACAAATCACTTAACCCTCATCCACCCCTCAAAAAAACACTCCCCCCGGTCCCCAAAAAAACAGTGGCATTCTAAGAAGTCAAATAATCAAATAATTTGACCAAGGCAACACAGATAATAATAATCTGAGGTGAAACTTAAATTCAGGTCCACTGACTCCAATTCCAGAAGTTTTCTATGGTATCACACTATCTGGTAAATATGCTTAAGTGGTTGATATAAAATACAGAGAGGTGATTTCCTTCTTTCCTGATCAAGAAAATATTGATTATATTTATTCATAAATTCATAGGGATATTATGCCTTTCTTGATAATTTTCTCCAAAGATAATCATCTCTGAATAGTCTTTGGAAAACTATTTTGACACATACTATCAATCCAAGTCTAGGCTACCCAGTAGTCAAGAGAAGAGCTGAGTCTCAAAAAACAAAAACAAAACAATCTATTAATTTCTACACTAATATAATTTTCTATTCTCTTTGCCTATTTTATCTTCCATCGCTTTACTTCTATCAAGTCTGCTTGGTATAGTAGAAATACTTGTTTCAGAATCAGAGGACCTGATTTTATTTTTTTTTTCCTTTGACCTTTTTTTAAATCATTAAACAATTCTGCATCTTAGTTTGTTCAGCTATGACATTTAGAAGTTGTGCTAGGGCAGCTAGGTGGTGCAGTGGATAGAACACCGGCCCTGGAGTCAAGAGGACCTGAGTTCAAATCCAGCCTCAGTCACTTAACACTTACTAGCTGTGTGACCCTGGGCAAGTCACTTAACCCCAATTGCCTCACCAAAAAAAAAAAAAAAAAGTTTGCTAGATCATTTCTAAAGTCTTAAGAAGCTTTAATTCTATGAAGAGTTGGTATGAAGACCTAAAGCTGATTAATCTGACTGATAGTCTAAGACTTATGTGTAGAGGACAGAGTAATTTAGCACCAGAAGTTACCCAATAATAAGCTAGGTCAACACAACAGGCCAGAGAAATGAAAGGATTTCCTCGGGGTTGCACAGTTATTTAGTGACAGATGTGAAATGAGAAACAGTTATTTCATTAAATAATTCATTGAATAGTTCATTGGAAAATTAATTGATTATTGATACTACCTCTGTGGAAAGCCATTTTTCTTTTTTCATTATAACATTATTTTTTTCAAAATTGTAGTTAAAAATTCTCTCCCTCCCTGCATTTCCACCCATTCAGAAGCAATATAATATCAGTTATACATATGAAATCAAGCAGAACTTGTTTCCATGTTAGTCATGTTGCAAAAAAAAGCAAGAAAAATAAAGTGAAAAAATATGTTTCAATCTGTACTCAGAATTCTTCAGTTCTCTCTCTGGAAGTGGATAACACTTTTCATCATGGGTTCTTTGGATTTCTCTTGGATCATTGTGTTAATTGGGATAACTAAATTTTCACAGTTGATCATTGTTACAATATCACAATTACTGTGTACAATATTTTCCTCATTGCATTCACTTCAAGTTGTATCATTACATGCAAATCTTCCAATTTTTTTCCCTGAAACCATCTTGCTTATCATTTCTTGTAACACAATAGTATTCCATCACAATCATATACCACACCTTGTTCAGTGATTCCCCAGTTGATAAGCATCTCCTCAATTTTCAATTCTTTGCCACCATAAAAAGACTGCTATAAATATTTTATACACATATATTCTTTTCCTTTTGCTTTGAATTCTTTGGAATATAAATCTATTAGATTGCTATTTTTTTCAATAGGATAACAAGGAAAGGAGACTGTTAGTATAATACAATTTACAAGTTTTATTAATATCTTAAATTTTCTTGATACATGTTGCTCCTTGAGAAATTATAGAAGCTTTTCTAGACAAATACTACATTCTAGAAATGTATTTTTATTATCAGTATGAACATCATTGAATAGTATATCAAAGGATCTTGATAAGTTTTGTCTTGATGCCATCAGAGAGGTAGCATGAAGTATAGAAAATATAGCCGTTTTTGGAGGAAAGTTAAGCTGTGTGTGTTTTTTTCTCATTAAAAATAGCAAGAATGACACAATATTTTAAAACTGACACTGTAACACAACAGGCAAGACAACTCAATAGGATGGAAATTAGACAAGAATAAAAAAAAATGAAAGCCAAAATGAAGAATTCGTCAGAGTGATTAATTCGTCAAGAATATTTTTAAAACAACCACAATGTACAAAGCATTGTGCTGGGAATGCTTGGGATCTAAATAATTATAAGGAATGACTTTTTCCTATTCATAAATTTGAAAACTTACTTGAAGAAATAAAACATGCAGAGGTGAAGTAACCACACCTGGAAATATAAATGCCTAGTGAGTATTACAGGCAATAAATGTCTGTTTTGGTAGGGTTAAGAAAGAGATGGACTTAAAATCAGGAGACCTTGGTCAATAATTGATTCCAATATGTATCATCCATGTAATCTCTCAGCCTCAGTTTTCTCATCTGTAAAATAGGAATTACAATATTTACACTATGACTTTACATTTTTTTAATGAGGAACTCTATAAACTTCAAAGTACTACTTAAATATGAGTTGTTAGTATTTTTAAAAATTATGTAGAAGTTCAAAGGGGGAGCTCTAATGATTATAGAATGCTTACTTCATAGGTGAAATGGGACATCAACTGGATAATTAGCATCTGGTAGGTGGAGAAGAAGGGAATGATATAAAAAGGGAATTGAAATGGTGATGCTTAATATATGTTAGAAGGATCTCCCAAGTTCATTTTCCTAAAATGCTGCTTTACTTATGTTACTCTACTGTTCTCAAGCCCTGAATAGCTTCTCATTGCCTAGCAAAGATAGTTCCAACTCCTTACTCTGACATTTCAGGTTCTTTGAAATATGACCCAAAAGCCATTCATTTCCAGTTTTATCTCCCATTACCATTACACAAAAGGTATGCTTTAGGAAAAAATGACATAGTTACAAATCCCTGATCATTTATTGGCTTTTCTAACTCAGTCTTTTTACTAATTTTGTTTCTCCTTCCTAGAAATATTCAGTTATACAAAATTTACACGTTATTCAAGGCCAAATTACTTCTCCATCCCTGAATTTGTTCTTATTTCAAACTCATTCAGCATGCTATGTTACCACTTAGAAGACACATAAGAAACATACTGCTTTGCACTGTAATATCTCCCCAAAGAAATACCTTTAGGGCAGATATTGTATTGTCTTTAATAGTTCACAATGTCTATCAACTTGTTTTGTGTATTGTAAATAGATAGTCCATAAGTGCTTGAAAAAATAAACAAATTAATAGTTGAATAAATTAATGGTTAAACAAATGAATTGACAGATTAAGGGATGGGTTGATGGATGAATATCAAAGAATTGAATGGATTTCATAAATAATGGCCTAATCAAAACTGAGGAATAATGAGCAGTCAACTATGATGACAGGTTTATGAACTGAATAACCAGTGTAATCATAGTGCCATTAAACAGAAATAAGAGAATAAGAAGTTAGAGCCAATCAGAAGGTAGAATATGAAAATGTTTGCTGTTTCCACATTTTTGTGGAAAAGGAAAAATAAGTTGGAAATATGAATACACATACAGACACATATAATCCATCCATCCATTCATTTGTTTGTTTGTTTATTTAGTTGTGTAGCTTGTTTCCCTCTTTTATTATTCCATTAGAAAGGTAGCTATCTAGGAAGTTGCCTTGTGTAAGAATTAATCAATCAATAGTCAACTAATAAATAAATCCCCAGCATTCCCCAAGTAATTGCTATATGCACCAAGTACAGTGGTTTGATGCATTGGAAAAAGAAATGGACAATGGTTCTTATTCTAGATCTGTCACTATGTAGCTGGAGAAATCACTTCAGATATCTGAGTCTAGTTCCTCACCACCAAAATGAGGGGCTGGCCTAGTTGATTATGAAGTCACTTCTGGGGCTAACATTCAATCACTGTAAATTGATTTAGCCCCTAGATGTAGAACTCAGACTGTTAATCAACTGCATGTCATCAAGCCACCTCTCCATACAATTAGAGCTACTTGCGAATTTGGAAGTAATATTCTACAGTCACCAAATGTTATAGATGAGGAAAGCAAGGTCCAAAATTTTAAGTGATTTGACCAATTCTTCTTCTTCTTTTTTTTTTTTTGCAGGGCAATGAGGGATAAGTGACTTGCCCAAGGTCACACAGCTGGTAATTGTCAAATGTCTGAGGCAAGATTTGAACTCAGGTCCTCCTGAATCCAGGGCCAGTGCTTTATCCACTGTGCCACCTAGCTGCTCCCTTGACCAATTATTCTTAAAAACACATGTGTGTGTTTTGGTGAGGGTTGGGGGTGGGGTTTGGTTATGGGGAAAACCTTCATCTGATTTCAGACTAGGTAAGGCTTGGAATGCACAACATAAGTGGTTCTATGCTTCAAGGGCTTGCAACTGAGAATTAGGCAAAAAGGAACATGATTAACATCTCATAATTTGATTGGACCAAAAGTAGTAGGTTCACAGTCTATTGTCCTCTTTGTCATTTCTTTCTCCATTTCTTTCTCCTTTTCCTTGTCTTTTTGTTCCTCTTCTTGTTCTTCCATATTAAATTCTCTGTCTCTATCACTCTTTCACCATATGTGTATATGTGTATAACAGTACCAAAATGATATCAAGAATATTGATCCTCAATAGATTAGGCTCATTTGCAGCATACAATAAACAAGCAATGTGGCCTGGGGCAATAGGATGGAGAAGTCTAATGTATATTAACCTATATTTTCAACATGTATCATATACTCTGATCTGGGATTGTTTTTTTTTTCCATTCCTGGTTTCACAGACCCCCTGTCATTCATATTTTTTCCCTCCCAAAATCAAGAATGACCCTATCAAACACTACATTAATATAGCCAGATGCTTTACCCCTTCCCCTACCTCCCACCAATCTATAGTCTTTTCAAGTGCTCCTAGCATAGCTAGTATTATATTAATTCTAAGGGAGGAATGTCATTGGGAGATGAGATGTAGGAAAGGACATTTCATTGAGGGTGTTCTGTGACTTCTTTTTACTCTTGTTACTGTCCTGTAACCTTCTTTCATCACTATACACATCTACAAAAGGTTATGGGACTATACAGTGTGATTTGCCATATATATCTTGCTTACTTCCCCACCACCACCCATTTTTATGTCTTAGTCTTTTGCACCAGTTCACTTTGCAAGAATTAACCATTTCCCCAAACTTCTCTGCCTTGACCTCATACTAAGCATTTCTAAATAAGAAGAATCCTAAACTGTGAAATGTTTAGTAAAGAAAGAGAAGATAGCAGTTTTTAAAAGAGTTAAAATAAATAATCAGAATAACACAGTGACTGGAGCAAAAAAAGAGAATTCTACATTATCAGCAGAAAGCATAAAATGAAAGCTAGAAGTTGATTTAACCTTTGAATAAAGAAAAACAATGTTCAACATTGAAAATATAGCTATTTTAGGAGAACACATTATTTGTAACATAGTGATTTTCAAATATGTTTTTGTTTTGCCTAAAAATGAACTATTTAGAGGAAATTATTCCTCAAAGCCATGTTAAACACTATTTGTGTAATTGACTAGTATCAATTTCAACATTTCCTATAAAATAAATGGAGTGACCAATGTCAACAGGCAATGTTTTAAAAGCCATTTCTTTTCGATTTGGAATACTCTTTGCCCCCCACCCCCCGAGGGACACTATTTGTATCTGGCAAGAACATTAGCTGATCCTGCTACTTCAGTCTGACAGCTTCAGATTTTTAACAGGGGAAAAAGGCAGAACTAATGGATGTGAATGAGCTTAAAAGCTAGTGAACTTATCAATCACAGTAAACAGCTGTATTTTTGGAAGCAAATAGAGCTACTTTTGAAAACAGAAAAAGTCAATAGATAATTTTTCCCAGCAAGTAATAACTGCAATCAGGATTTTTTTTTAATCCTCTTTGCTCCCCCCTTTTCTTTTTCTCTCTTTTTTTTATTATAATGGTCTTACCATCATTGATTATGAAGAAAAACCTTCATACAGCCACAGTTCTTTCTATTTCTCAGAAGCTGAGAATACAATATCTAATTTTATGGAAAGATAACTCAAAAGATGAATGAGTCAAATCAAATGATTAATACGATTGTAATCTTTTTTCCAGTTCTGATTTCATAAAACAGAACATATACACACAGTCACACAGTGCTATCTATAATTGGTACATTATTGGATAATGACTATAACCATTTGTCTTTTCATTCAATCCCAGGGGAATGATGTTTTGAATATATGTATGTGTATGGATATAGATAGATAGATAGATAGATAGATAGATAGATAGATAGATAGATAGATAGATAGATAGATAGATAGATAGATATAGATCTATATTTATATCTATATATATGTGTATGTGCATATTGTGATGTTTAAAATTAAATGTATTGTCACCTATTACTGTCCCAAGTATAGGGAAAATTAGCTGGGGTTTATCATATATTTGTTACTTATAAATTGGAGGCTACTTCACCAGTTTTGAGGCATTAAGCATTTATTAAAGTATATTAAATATTAGTAAAGAGAGCTCACATGGCTCTGAAAGATAGGAAAGCCTAGAGAAGAGAGAAAATGGGGAACCCTAGAGGGCTGCATCTGTACTCACCCTGTTCCCGTGCCAAAGACAGGGAGTGAGTGCCTGTGCAAGCTCACTGAGGGAAGGAGCAGAGCCCATCCATAAACATTGTTCAAAGCTCATTGGCTAGCATCAATCAAATCTATTGGTTCACTGGATTTGAGGGCAGTTCAGTGTAGTCATGCTGATGTCAGAGCCTAGAGAACAGGTTCTCCGGCAGGAACAAGGCTTTCAGGTAGGTGTGGTTTGGGGTCCCCTGGAAGTCACAAAACCCCTATTATTTTCTCACAATATATACATGTGTGCTTATGCACATGTGTTTTGTGTGTATGTACATATAATTTCATATACTTTGGATTTAAGATTTTCTTTTTATTTCATATTTACTTCAAAATATTCTAGTCCATATTCTTCCACAAAAGTTCTAACTCATTTCTCCTGACTCCAGAACCAAATCATTTTATAAAAATTTACTAGTGAGACCGGTTATAGAGTAGAACTCTACATTTCTCTGGGGAAGGGAGTAGTCATCTTCTTACTCTACAGGACCCTTAAACCACCAAGCAGGAATAAATTACTAGGTCATTCAACACTGAATAGAATATAGTCCCTATGCAATCTCTATGTGTAGTTGCTCTTAAGAGCCAATAAGTCAAAGAAACAACTTTTAAGATTTAAAAACAGTTTAACTGTCTTGCAGAGCATCTTGACCAATATAATGCTTTGGACATCCGTGCTTAGAAAATCTTAGCACTTGATACCTTTTTAAAATAAAGGAAAGTAAATAATCCAATTCAATGTAGGAAAAATAGCTAAACCATTACATATTGGGGTATTTTAAAGATACAAATAAACAGAGAAATATTTACTTATTACTTACTGTATACTCAGCACTATGATAAGTACTTTGTGGAAAACAGAAGTATTAGTTGTGTTTCCTACCTTCAACAAGTTTTTACTTCAATGAAGGGTATGACAGACTAACAGGAAATTACAATTAATTTATCAAGCATTAATAATAAATAATAATAATACAAATAATTTATAATTATGTTGTTCTTAAATAGCTATAAAATACTTTCCATATTTTTGTCAATTTGATTCTCACAACAACCTTGGCAGTATGAGGTAAGTGTAATCTCCATTTTACAGATAGGAAATGGAGGTCTAGTAAACTTAATTTACCTGCCACATAAGTCACAAATGTCTGAGGTGGTATGCAAACTCAGTTCTTCCTGACACCAAATCTTGAAATCTATCTACTATGATCCAAATTTAAAACCAAACTGAGTATTACACTAGTTGGCAGGGGAGGGGAACAGAAAGAAAGAAAGAAAGAAAGAAAGAAAGAAAGAAAGAAAGAAAGAAAGAAAGAAAGAAAGAAAGAAAGAAAGAAAGAAAGAAAGAAAGAATGGAGTTTGGGAGGGTCAGAAAAATTAGTTATGCTTCCAGTGAGAAGGTAAACCCAAGGCTAGGCCATGAAGGGTGGATAAGATTTGGATGTCCATAAATGCTATGGGAAGGTGTTCTAAGTTAGAGGAAGAGAATGAGTGACAACAACCTCCCTCTTAATGAATCTAACTTTATACTCTTTCAATTTTTGTTAACATATGAACAAGATCTTGACTTTTACTTTCTTCATTCTCCCTTGTATCATAGTAATTTGTGGATAAAAGGAGATTGACCAAATTATGAAAAGTTATGCTTCTGGCACTCCCTTCTATCAACTGTAATATCCCTGAGGCAAAAAGCCATGTGGTATGTGTCTATCTTTCCTACTCTGAGTATGGCTCTCTAGAAACCATTCCACACTGGTATTTGATAGTGAAACTTGCTATGTCAACTTAAGGTTTGCAGAGAACTGTATATATTTATCACATTTCATCTTCACAACTACCCTCTAAAGTAAGGTGAATACTACAAATATTGTACTCATTTAGATAAGGAAAATGAGAATGAGAGGTTAAGTGACTTTCCAAAAGTCACATAACTGATAAATATCAGTCATGATTCAAACTCAAGTGTTTTCTTACCCCAGGTTCAGTACTCATATTTCACTACACCACAATTTCCCCTTATATTACATGAAATTTTCATTATGGCCACAATTGTATCATATTACCATTCCCAGAGCTCAAGAGAAAATGTAAGTTGTTTATGTGAGAGTTAATTATACTGGAAATTCATTCTTCCCAATGAATATGTGATGAGTTAAAAATCATTAACAACAGAAGATAATACAACTCTGAGCTACACAAATCTTTTTGAGACAAGTGATATAGTGATAAGAAAGTTGGCCTTGTAATTAAGAAGAATATAGTTTTCTGATATCTAGTAGCTACGGAATCATAAACCTATGAAGCAAGTTCTGAGTGCCCCATGTTACTCATCTCTATTGTAGAATTAGGAATCAGTCCTGGGAGATCCCCCAAATAGATGAACTTTCAGATTGATTCTTCCTGATTCTAGGCCTGGCACTCTATCCACTATACCACTTAGTTGTCATTGTACGTTAACTTAGAAAACCACAAATTATGATTTTCTTTGTTGTATTATATTTCTATTTATTTTGTTAAACACTTCCCAATTATATATTTTTAATCTAGCTCTGGTCTCACTTTGGAATTGTGAAGGCCTTCAATTGGACAGTAAGTAAATCCCCTCTATTTATTAATCTACTGTATTAATATATCAATATAGATTAATACCTGTTCTATAACTTGTAATCTGAAAGAGTTGTCTGGGACACTGAGAAGTTAAATGATTAGTCCAGTATATATCACAGGGAGAACTTACCATATCTCCATGATTCCAAGGCATAGTTTCCAAACACTATGGGATTCTACCTCTTAGAAAAGACCTTAGTCAATTTAATAGCATTTATTTAGCTCTTACCATGTGGCAGGCTTTGTACTAAGACCTGAGGACACAAAAAAGGAAGATCATCCTCTTCCTTTAAGTTGCTCACCTTCTAATATACTATGTATATATGGGACAAATACAGGGTAAATTGGAATACTATAGAGGGAAGACAATAGCTACAAGGCAGGCATGGACAGGGTTCTTATAGAAATAATATTTTAGTGTATAATAGAAGTAACTTGGGGAAGATAGGAAGTGAGCAAATTAGGCTAATATAATCTCCAAACCAAACCAAAGTCCAGTTATATCATATCACCTGCCTATGGCCATGTTGTCACATAGCTATTAAGCTTCAGAGCCAGGATTTTGAATGAGTTTTTTTCTACCACATCAAAAAGATGCTTTCTTGAATATAAAGTTCAAGGCCAGGACATTCAGGATTGTATCTCAAGGAAGACAATCAAGAGAATGAGAGGATTGAATACCATGTCACATAAAGGTTGGTTGAAGGTAATTTAAATGTTTATAATGGAGAAGACTAAGTGGAGGTTTGATTGTTATCAATTATCTAAAAAGTCGTCATATGAAAGAAGGACCGGACTTTTAGTTTTGCTTTTAGAGAAGAGAATTTGCAGGAAAAAAAGAAGTTTTTGTCAGGATACAAAAGCAAAGAAAAAAAATCCATTACTAACAATTAGAGCTATGCATAATTGAGTTAGATTGAGGCTGGAAGTATTGTGCTTATCATTTACATGGATTCTTCAGAAAGAGCCTAGATAACTACTTATTGGGTAGATTTCAGAGTGTATCTTGGTTCACACTGGATAACCTCTGAAGCTCATTCATTTCTGGGCCCTGTTCCTGCCTCTCCTAATTTCCTTTTCCACCATGCTCTAGTATTCCTCTAACCCTGGAAGATTCTTCTATCAATGCAGACTTCTCATTATGGATGATTCTTCTAGCCATTCGCCTCTATCTCTAATTGGTCAATTCCTGCTGGAAACTCCATTTCAAGGAAGGGTTATGGCTAGCCATATTCACTCCCTTCTTCCTTTCCAGCATCATTGTTGAATCTCTGGATTTCCTTCTCTACCTTACATGCCCTTAGATACCATCCACACCACACACACATCTCTACCACCCCCCCCAACACACACATACACAGAGACTGAGCTTTCCAGCTTCTTTTTAAATATTGTCTTTCCCTCATTTTAATGTAAGATTATTGCAGGCACGATCTGCCTTTCTTTGCTTCTATTTGTAGTCTTAGAACTTAACACAATGGCTAGCACATAGGTAAGTGATTAATAAATTCTTATTGACTTGACTTTGTGTCTTCCAACTCAAAAGCTGTGCTGTTCTAAGAAGCATTTCAATCAAATACAATACATTAAAATCTTGGGAAATATTTCTTGCATAATATGCACATGCATATACATATATGTGCATATATGTGTACATATACAAATATATGCATGCATGCACGCATGTATTTATCCATGTGGATTATGATAAAGAAGGTAAGTTTCATTGTGGGTTAGATTGACAGCATTCAGATCTTTGCCAAAGCTATTCTAGATGAATTTTTTGATGTTTAACTTGAAAAATAAAGAGAAATTATAATATTAAAAATGATTTCTCCTTATGAAGTCTTCCTCTTTTCTAAGTAAATTTGAAAATACATGACTAAGACTGTCTTTCTTCCTTTATATTAATTAAAAAACCAATTTCCATTATTTTTTTTTTTAGTGAGGCAATTGGGGTTAAGTGACTTGCCCAGGGTCACACAGCTAGTAAGTGTTAAGTGTCTGAGGCCAGATTTGAACTCAGGTACTCCTGACTCCAGGGCCAGTGCTCTATCCACTGTGCCACCCAGCCACCCCAATTTCCATTATTAAGTCCACATAATTTTAATAATAATAAAGTTAAAACAAAAATGATAACATAATATAAATACTTCCACATTAAAACTTCATAATATAATTGGTAGAAGGTTAAAATAATGTTTTCATGATCATTATAGACAATTAAAAGGGGGGAAAAAAGAAGAATCCTAAGTATGAGGAATGTACATTTTAAATGAAAAGTAACATTTTAAGTCTACTCCTTAAATAAAATATTGCTAGTTGTGACAAGTAAAACTAGATATATGGTGGTCTATTTTCTGTCCCAAGTGTAGGAAAAACTAGATAGGGTTTACTTACAAATTAGAAGCTTTAGCACCAGCTTTTGGGCATTAAGCATTTATTAAGGTATATTAGATGTTAGTAAAAAGAGAACATGTGTCTGTGAAAGATACGAACGTCTAGCTAGGATCTAAGGGAGAGAGAAGATAAAAAACTGCCTTCACCTACAAGTCTCAAGCCACTAAGAGGAAGTTCCTGTGCCTCTGTGAGAGTGAAAGCTCCCTCCCATTTGGAAGACAGGTGGTCCCTACACACTGCTCCAAGCTAATAGGCTGGTAGCATTCAAGTCCATTGATTGACATGACTTCAAGGCGCTCCATGAATAGAACTTGCTGATGTCAGATTTCAGATCCTCTGGTGGGAACAAGGCTTTGTAAGGTAAGTTCCTGACATTGGGCTGACCTTAGAAAGGTCAGTCGGGCTCTCTCAGTGTGGGGAGCCCTGGTAATAATTTTCTCACGTAGTAATGAATTCAGGATATGAGTTGCAATTTCTTACTACATACCTATGACTAATGGAAAATCATTGTTTCTTGAAAGGATGAAATATATGATCTCTCAAATGCATATTCAATGTCATTCTCTATCCTGGATTGCTCCCATTTTTTGTACAGATATTTTTATATATCCATAATTCTAAAAAAAATAATGATAATAAGCTGCTATTCAGTCCTTATACCCCTTTTCATTAATAAACTTCTCTTTAAGCATTACAACATGTGATTTTTAAGAAAAAAAATGTTTTCTCTTCTCACCTCTTCTCTTTTATTGAGAAAAAACATTTGAAACAAATATGTAAACAAAACAAATATGTATTTTACTTTACACAAATAAATCTGCACACACACATACGTGGATTCATATCTTTACCTTACATTCTTCTACCTCTGTCAAAAGATTGGTAGCATGTTTCATTATGAGTCTTCTGGAAGGATTGTTGGTCATTGTATTTATCAGAATCTTTAAGTTTTTCAAAGTTATTTGTCTTTACGATGTTTACCTACTTGTATAAATCGTCTTCCTGATTTTCTTCACTTCATTCTATATCAGTTCATAAAAGTCATTACAGGTTTCTATGAAACCCCTGAATCATTTCTTACATGATAGTATTATATTACTTTCATATACCACAACTTGTTCAGCCCTATCCCAGGCAATGAGCACCCCCTAAATTTCCAATTCTTTACTACCACATCTTGGTTTACATATTTTCTACCCAAGGGTCATTTTTCCTCTCTTTGATATATCTAGTAGATAGAAGCAGTAGTGTTATGATTGGATCAAAAACTATACAAAGTTTACCAATTTTTATGGGGGAAATTAAAATTGCTTTGCAGAATGCCTAGATCAATTCACAGAATCACCAAAGTATGCCTGTGGTACCTGATTTTCTCTACCCTCTATAGGATTTTTCATTTTCCTTTTTCATCAACTTTGCCAATATGATGGGTGTAAAGTGGAGCCTATATTGCTTTGAGTTCCTCTACCTAGTTATTTGAAATACATTTTCATATAACTACAGATAGCTTGAATTTCTTCTTTTGTAAACTACTCATTTGTATCTTTTGGGCATTTATTAATTGGGAAAAATAGATGTTTTGTAAAAAATTTAAGTCAATTTATTTTATCTTGGAAATAAGACCTTTATCATATTATTTTGATGCAAAGATGTTCCATCCCATGTTACCAGTTTTCCTTTTAATTTCAGCAGCCTTAATTTTGTTTGTTCAAAATATTTTAAATTTTATATACCCAAATTGTTCATTTTATCTCCTCTGATTATCTCTATCTTTTATTTGGTCATGAACTCTTCCCCATCCATAGATGGATAGAAGTCTCTTTCTTGCTCTCTATTTTTCTTTACAATGTCACCTTTTTTCTAAGTTATATATCCATTTGGACCTTATCTTTGAGCAGGATGTGGCATTTATATAGAAAGTTTTCCTACCTGGTTTTGTCTAAGAATGAGTCCTTCCCTTCATAGCTTGGGTATTTGAGTTTATCAAACACCAAACTACTGTGCTCATTTGCTTCTGTAGACTGAGTACCTAATCAATTTGAAAGATCAACTTTTCTATTTCTTAAACAATATCATATCATTTTGGTAATCACTACTTTGTAGTATAATTTATGATTTGGTAACTTATGTTTTGGTAATTTGGTAATTTATGATTTTACTAACTTAAAAAAATACCCTGGGGCAGCTAGGTAGTACAGTGGATAGAGCACTGGCGCTGGAGTCAGGAGGACCTGATTTCAAATCTGGCCTCAGACACTTGATACTTACTAGCTGTATGACCCTGGGCAAGTCACTTAACCTCAATTGTCTCACCAAAAACAAACAAACAAACAAACAAATAAAACAGGACATTGCTCTTTGAGGCCTTTTTGTTCTTCCAGAATAATTGTTTGGCATTTGGAGAGATATTACCTATTAATTTGAAGAAAGATACCCTTATTCCAATGTTCAGGATGATTATGATATTTGTGTTTAAATAGTTATATTTAAATAAATATATATATATATATATGTGTGTGTGTTATATCTAGTCAAAATTGTTTCTGCATCTATTAATATGATTATGTGATTTTATTGTTCTAGTAAATAATGACACATTATATTGACAATTTTTCTTATAATGAAGCAACTCAGAAGTCATCATAAGTCTAACATGGTCATAGTGTATATATAATCTTTGTGTTATGTTAGTAGAGTCTCTTGGTTAGTATTTTACTGAAAATCTTTGTACTAATATTCACTAAAGATATTATTTGATGGTTTTATTAATTTATTTTTTGTTTTGACTCTCCCTGGTTTAGGTTTTAAACTATACTTGTATCATAGAAATAATTCTGTATATATACACAAAGACATATACACACCTGAAGGCAGGTGTTTATGACAACTGATAGAAGTGAAAATCAATAAGGGGAAATAATAGCAGAATTAACAAGAGATCATTTATGCAATTCACATAGCTTGGTAAGTAATTGAATTTGAGATGTGATGAATAAGGATGAATCACAGATAAACATGTGAGACTGGGCAAATAATGGCACCATAAAAAGAAATAATGGGATAAGGAAGAGGATTGGCTTTTTGGTTAAAGATAATTACGTTGTTTTGAGAATCTTGATTCTAAATTACCAGGAGAGTAACTAGTGGGAAATGTCTTATATTTAGTGGTACATAAGGGTATGAAACGTAATAGATAACTCATGGTTAAAGATACAGATATATAACTTTTCAATATTGAGAATGAATGTTATAGCCATGGCAGTGAAAGAACTGCTTAGGAAAAAGGAGTATATAAATAGAGAACACAATCTATTGATCCACCCATTGAGTGACAACAACATAATGGAATAAAGAAAAGGATTGAGCAAAGAGACAAAAAATTGTAGCTGGAAAGGATGGAGGAGCATAATTATAGTGCTACTATCTTAACTTAAGGAAAGAAAGCATCAAGAAGTAGAGAAGTGCATATACGGACATGTATATGTATGAAAATATAGATAGACATGTGTGTATACATGTTTCCACTCAATACTCTTCAGATGTTTTTACTTAACTTTCAAGTGAAATGTAATTTTCTGATCTTTGTGCTTAGGACCTTCCACAATATAACTATATCTTTTCTTTTCATCTTTGTATGAGAGTACTCCCTTTCTATGTTCTAGACAAATGGAACTATTCACTATCCCACCTCAATGCCGGTACTTACTCAATTATTCATACCTTTGATGTTCCATTCCTACCAAGCCCTACTGAAAGCCTACCCATCTTTTAAAGCCCAACTCAAATAACCAACTTCTTCATGAAGCTCCCCTTGACAACCAAAGTTGTTAACTTCTCTCACCTTCAACCTAACACAGAACTTAATTTATATCTTTTTAACAAAATGATTCTGTGGTGTGGTCATTTTGTCCTCGATTGAGGACTGATAACTGCAATGGCAGAAGATAGGGGAGAGTGCTTCATTGACTTCTGTACATTAATGATATAACTTGTCTCCAGAGCAAAATCTTCAGATCCCATTTTTTAATCCCTCCACATTCCAAAAACCAGACTCTTTGTTTTGGTATAGGCCTTCCATAAATGGGCAGCATAAACATAATCAAAAATGGTTCTCAAGTGATATTCCAGATTTAGTATTAGGAAGAGTGTTTTTAAAATCAGTCACCACTCTGCACAAAAGCAATAAAACCATAGATGCTTCTCCCAAAAGTAACCTACCATATATCACTTAGGGATTGGGGGATGCACACAATTCTCTATCATTTAGCTGGACAAAACTATTTTTTTAAAAAAGTGTGACCAAATATCCTCTAAAGACTTCAACTACCTGTTCTTACTGTGACCATACACTGAAACATATTTACCTTTCATTAAATCATACTCCTTTGCTTATTATTCCCATTATTGATTCTCTTTTCCTTCTCCTTTTTCCTCTCCTGCTTTATAAGAATAAAAATCTTATATTTTATATATTTTTCTATGTTCTTTGTGAAAAATCCTCTTCAATTTCTATATTTAGCCCTCTAATTTGTGGAAATATCCATCATCTCTTTGAAATTTAACAAAAATTTCCCAAATTGGATCCTAACAATTCTCACATAGATAATCCAGGCAAATCAGACTTTGACATGGACAAATAGCCCCCCTTACCAAAATGACTACATTTGAAATGTGATCATTTAACCAAAATCCATGAAAATAAAATTAATTTAATTTTCTCTTCAATAAATACTTGATTGTTCATTGGATAATGTTTTGGCTAGTTTCCCAAGCCAACTTGTTGTGATTTATTTCAAAGTGGCCTTTGTCATTTTTTCTATTGAATTTGTTTCATATGTGGAATCTGGTAGCACTTTTCTCTGCAGAATTAATCATCTCATATTTAAATATCCTAACATTGACAGAAAATATTGTCGGTATAGATTATCCAGGTCCAAAGACATTCTCAAATGAGATATCACCTATCCAGAGTATGTGGGAATATTCAATACTACAGTCCCCAAAATTTCATATGGTATATTAAGATGTTATTTCACCAATAAGTTCTATGAGAAAATAATTATGATTATAGGAAAAATTCAAATGTGTAGAAGAAAATGGAAGCTGCTCAATGATTTTATGAAAGGGTAAGTTTATTTCAAAGAATTTCTAATATTGTCAGTGTGGAATTCCTGTGATTCAGAATTTTAATTTATAATTCTTTTCTTCCTTAGATAACTAATGTTCAAAATTTTATTAACAAACTAATTACTTCAAATTTATATTTGTCAAGTTGAGCACATTATAAACATTTTAATATACTACTAAATTATTTTAATTATTTATTTTAACATTCTCTTTTAAGAGTTCCAAATTCTTTCCTTCTCTCCAGCCTCTCTCCCACCCATTGAGAAGGAAAGCAATGTGATATCAATTATACACTTGTAGTCGTGCAAAACATTTTCATATTAACTATGGTGGAGGGAAAGGCAAAAAAAAAAAAAAAAAAGGAAAGTAAAAAAAAAAAAAGATGCTTCAATCCTCACTCAGAGGATTCAGTTCTCTCTCTGGAGGTGGATAGTATTTTCATAATGAGTCCTTCAGAACTGTCTTGATGTCTTGGATCACTCTACTGATTATCACAATCTTAACTCTAATTCTTCTTCCAGAACTGTAAGGGACGTCAGGCATGACAAAGAGGTGTTAGCATAATCTTAGACAAAACACCTGTTAACATGAATATGGATACATGAGAAAAGCATGGAAAGTAAACCATGCTTAAAGGAATCATATCTATTAAAAAAAATAAAAGTGTGTGTGCATGTTCACATGCACTGAAAAGTATAACATCATAATACTAAATGAAACAGTTAATTAAACTATAGGAAGAACCAGGTAATAAAATAAAAATTCCTAGTGATGTCAATGCTACCCATTCTGACCTAGAAAAGAATATTAAAAAAAAATTAACAGAGGGGGGCAGCTAGAAGGCACAGTGGTAAAGCACCGGCCCTGGATGCAGGAGTACCTGAGTTCAAATCCGGCCTCAGACACTTGACACTTACTAGCTGTGTGACCCTGGGCAAGTCACTTAACCCTCATTGCCCTGCAAAACAAACAAACAAACAAACAAAAATTAACAGGGGGGCAACTAGGTAGCATAGTGGATAAAACACCAGCCCTGCAGTCAGGAGTACCTGAGTTCAAATCTGGCATCATACACTTAACACTTAGGAGCTGTGTGACCTTGGGCAAGTCACTTAACCCCAATTGCCTCACTAAAAAAAATAAATAAATAACAGAGAAAACATATAATAACCAGAATTAAAGTATATCATTAACTGTGATGATTACTAAAGGGATGTCATAATGAACTTACCTATTTTTCAGCCTTGTCCATAGCCTTTGTAAAAACTGACCATCTGCTAGGGTATAAAAAATTCATAAACAAATGCAAAAGAAATATTAAACACGTAATTTATATGCCAAGCAATATTATTATTCATAGGGGAAATTTAAAGAAGGGATGGACATAAATAGAGGCTAAAGATATAGTCATAAAGAATGAGTGATCTGAAAAACAAATCATAAAAACAATAAATAATTTTACCAAAGCAAATAGAAATGAGATAGCAGAGAAATAAATTTGATGCAACAAAAGTAGTCTTTAAAAAATTAATATCTCTAGGGGGCGGCTAGGTGGCACAGTGAATAGAGCACTGGCCCTGGAGTCAGGAATACCTGAGTTCAAATCCGGCCTCAGACACTTAACACTTACTAGCTGTGTGACCTTGGGCAAGTCACTTAACCCCCATTGCCCCGCAAAAAAAAAAAATTAATATCTCTAAACTCATTCAAATACAAAAGAGATCATTGATGAATTAAATTCATATTAATAAATAAAAACAATAAAAATAAACAAAAAATTTTAAATGAACACAAAAATAGAAATTGTTAAAGTTAAATATAATAGGGAAGTTAGGTAGTGCAGTGGATAAAACACTAGCTCTGGATTCAGGAGGACCTAAGTTCAAATCTGGCCTCAGACACTTGACATGTACTAGCTGTGTGACCCTGGGCAAGTCACTTAACCCTTATTGCCCTCCCCTGAAATAAATAGATAGATAGATAAAAAATCCCTATTGAGTTGATAAAGAAAATTAAGCTGAATTTTAACCTTAAAAAAATGGACAAAGTGACAATTAACTGGATAGGAGAGAAAATAAAGCCTATTACAAAAATTACCAAAAAAAAAAAAGGTAAATTCACAGTATGAATGGGAAATACTAAAAGAAAATGGTAGAAAATAGTGTGGCCCATGATATGTATAAAGAAAGCAAAAATAAAATATGAATATTTTAAATGAAAAATACCCAAACAAATTATATAGGAAATAGAAAACTTAAATATCCCATTCCCAGTTAAGCAAACTAGACAATTATAAGTGTATGTGGAAAGGGGGAAAAACTGGCTTCAATAGACTTACAATTTAACTTTATACAATATTGAAAGACATGTATCTATTATCTATATCTATTTATCTTTATCTCTATATATTTGGTAACACACACATGTGTACATATATAATAGCAATTATTAACAGAAATAGACATAAAGGGAAGACTATTACTACATTTCATCTCTAAAACACATATTATCCTGATATCCAAACCATAGGAGTAGTAAAGAATAGGAGAAAAACATTGATCAGTACCACTAAAGACTAATAATATCAAACTAGCAATAAAGAGGTTATAGAAATACATTCAAATGATTATTAATGCTATACAGTTTGCATTTTCTGATCAGAATGTCATTATGTTTCAGTATAAGGAAAAATGGTAAACCTGAAAGAACAAATGAATAAAACAATATGAGTGCTATGGGGTGGGGGAAATTTAGTTTTTCCAATAACTGCCATTAAAAACCATATACATAAAAATAATTTTCCTTGATATGATAAATAATTAATATCAAAAATTAACATTAAAATTCTACAAAATAATATATATGTTAAATCAAGAATATCCATGATCACCAGTATTATATGATATAATTATAGAAATGTTAGTTTTAATAATAAGGCAAAAATAATTGATACACTAATGTGCAAATAATTGATACACTAATGTGCAATACTTATAAGTATTATGCATTACATAACATAATAAATATTTATAATGTTTTACTTTAAGAATTTTAGAGATTGAATGGGAAAATTGAAACAATTAGTTACTTTAGTAATTAGCAGGACATAAATTAAACCCAAAAAATGTACGATTAATAATATTAATAGCAAAACTTATCTATAGAAAATGAAAAAATAAGTTGAATTTTAAATGATTTCAAAATTCTTAAAATCTGGGATTTAATCAGCCAGGAAAATCTTAGTACTTAGGACCATAGGGCCATAGTTACAGAGCAAGAAGATACATTACAGGGTATCTTTTTAAAACAAGGTGAGGGGTGAAGGTAAATGGCACAGTGGATAAAGTACTGTCCCTGGATTCAGGAGGACCTGAGTTCAAATCTGGTTTCAGACATTTACTTGCCGTGTGACCCTGGGCAAGTCACTTAACTCTCATTGCCCTGCAAAAATAAATAAATAAATAATTGAATGAATGAGTGAATGAATGAATGAATGAATGAATGAAAAAATAAATAAATGAATGAATGAAAAAAAATAAATAGATAAAAATAAAAACAATGTAAGGAAATGAGTTCAAACAGTTTAACCAATATTACTCAGATTCCACTAACAGGAATTGGCAAAAACATGATTCAATCTCTGGTCTTATGACTTCAAGTTCAGCACTTTTTCTATTACATTACCTTGTATTATATGACTATAAACATACTTTTTTCCCCACTATATTTTAAATTGTATAAATATGGAAGTATTCATTGTTCATAGATGAACTACACTAATATAAAATAAATGACAAAATTAATTAAGAAACAAATTTACCTCTATGCCAAACAGTCATGAAAGTACTTTACAAAACTAGTAATAACATTATTCTGAAGGAACAAAATGTTAAGAATCTTGAGAAATGAGAAAACGAAGAATTGAGAAAATCTAGTTAGATCCCAAATTATGTCATACTAAATAAAAAACAAGAAAAAAGAAATCAATGGATATAAATTAGATAAATAAAATTCAGAAGTAATCTAACATAGTGCTATAGTCTAATGGGGTTATTTCATTCATTGTACTTATATCTTAAGGATCAACTCAGTTCCTGGCTCATAGTAGGCACTTATTAAAAATTACTTTATTTATTGATAAAAGCAAGAACTCCAATAACTTCCAAATATATTCTAGACTCTCTCTTTTCTCTCCATGAGATAGTTAGATCACTTTGCCTCTAAATTGATCCATTTCTCCCTTTCACTTTGATTTTACAATTCATGCAATATTGTGGGGGGAGAAGGGGAAGGGAGTATGTAATTTGTCATTATTAACATTATTTCAGCATTTATTA
Organism: Dromiciops gliroides; assembly: GCF_019393635.1. Classification (NCBI taxonomy): domain Eukaryota; kingdom Metazoa; phylum Chordata; class Mammalia; order Microbiotheria; family Microbiotheriidae; genus Dromiciops; species Dromiciops gliroides. Next base: position 166,800,777 of record NC_057863.1, read on the forward strand.
CTCAATATTTACATTTAAGATCGCTGATAGGCCTACTTCTCACTGAGCATAGTAGCTCTGTTTTTGAAGTTTCTCAGCTAGGCTCATGGATATACCTTGAACTCTCTTCATTTCTGGGTCAACTTTGCTATCTCAGCCTCAGTTTTACATCAGTTTCAGTCTGCTAAAGTAGAGTGGATAAAATCTTGACCTGATAAGAGCATAATAATAACACTTTACCCATAGACACCAAATCAGGTTTGAAAAAAAAACAATGGCCAGGAGTATGCACAGGCCAAAATTAAGTTTTTTTTGTTTGTGCTATAGTCTCTTTACTATAGTCATCAGTATCCTTTTAATTAAATAACTATTACTATGGATTCATTTCATATATAATGCAATACTGTGTTCACCTAATAATGACAGACTATGTACACATACTCTGGGAGAAATTCATGAATCTGATAAAATATAAATCTATTATATGTCCTAGGTAAGAGAATTGAAAGGCAAATTTAATCACATAGGAATTTCTATTAAAATAGATTTGATCCTGAAGCTCTCAGGACAAGAGAGTTGGACTAAATCAAATATATCAATCATCTTGTCAGGGTTGCTCCCAAATGTGGTTAAACCAGATTAAGATATGATCAGGAAATATTTAATAAAATTAATAAAATACAATAGACCATAGATAATGTTGATATGCAGTTTTCTAAAGTATTACATTGCCCTTCACAGATCCTAATGTACAGTTTAGTGGTCTTTATTTCTATATGAGTTTGAAACCACAGGATTAAATGACCTTTCAAGGCCCTCTTTACCCATAATAATTATATAATTCTATGTGAGTGATAAAAGAAGTCTTTGAATACTTAGTTTGGTTCAATTGAAACCAACAAATGTGTATTGATTTCCACTAAGCATTCTTAGACATGTTTATACAGATGTGAAAAAAAAGGCGTAGTGCTTAGCCATAATGAGCTTAAGATAGCAAAAAGATGAGACAAGGTTGTGAATAACTAGTGGAAAGTAAGGCAAAATATTTTAAGGGCCCCAAGAGTGGTGCAAAGTGCTATAGATGTTCAATAAATGAATAAAAACATCAGATACTAAGGCAAGGCCTTGTGTGAAATATGATGTTTGACAGGGTACTTGAAATTTACATTAGGATTACAGCAATAAGAAATTTGATATAAGTGATTGCAAGTGGATGGAATAGCATGAACAGGGCAACAAAAAGAGGGCTTCTTTAAGCAATAACGAATAGTCCAATATTGAAAGAATTGGGTATAAAGAAGTGGATAGCTGGAGATAAAATTGCTGTCAGTATATTATTTAGCAAGGACCACTGAAGGTGCCTTGGTGGGGAAGAACATGATCAGAATCAAGTCAAGCATTAAGAAAATTAATCTGGAAGCAATGAGAAGAATAGATTGATTATGTGAGAGATTGGAGCACAGACAAAATGCTATTGCATTTTCTTTTTGAATTAGTGTTCTAGTAGCGAGAGTGGACAAAAGACATTTTAGAGTTAGAATGGACAAAATTTGCTAACAATTGGAGGTTAAGTAAAAGGTGCAGTGAGAGATTAAAATAATATTTCCAGTATGGATAAAATGGGAAGACAGAAATGCCATTAATATAATGGAGAAGTCAGAATTTGAATTTCAGAATGGGAATAGGGATTATAAGTAGAAGAATCTCAGAAACTCAGAGTTAGAATGGACCACCAAGGTTTTTTGTTACAATACATACCTGAATCAGAATTCATACTACTTCATCCCTGATCAGTGAGAAACCAAGAATCTAAAACTCAACCATTAGATGGCTCTGATAGAAAGAAGAAAAAAATCTGCCCTTTCTTTAAGTTATACCTATATAACTATATTATTCAGTTTTATCCTCACAGTTCAAGTAAAACAAGTTCAAGCTCTGGTAGTCCTTCAAAAGCTTGAAGAAAACCACCAGGTCTTTTCTAAGTCTACCATTCTATTGTCTGAATATCCAGATTTTTCAACTGATTATTTTCTGGCATGGTTCCTAGTCCTCTTGCCATTCCAATAACTTTCCTAATGCTATAATCCATCTTTTTACCAAATCACAGTATCTCAGAGTAGGAAGAGGTTTCCGATATAATTTAATTTAATCTATTTGTAAATAAGAACTGCCTCTACAACAACCCAGCAAACTGTCCATCCAACCATTGATGGAAGACTTTCACTAATGGGGAATTCATCTCATGAGGCAGAATGTATTTTAGGACAACTCTGGTTGTTAGGAAGCTCTTCTTTAAGTAAAGAAGAAATCTGCTGTTTTATTCTGGCCATTTAATGTATCATGTATCCACTTAAATTAGGGATTATAATCTAGCCCAAACCTTTTGTGTGTGAAGAGTACAATGAAAAAGATAACCAAATGTCTTGCTGAAATTCTGGTATATCAATGGTGCTCCCCTGATCAAATGATTCACTAACATTGTCAATAATAAAGAAAATAAGGTTAGTCTGCCATGGCTTCTTATTAATAAAGCAATTCTGGTTCTTAATTATTTTTTCAAGAAACTAAGAAGACATGCCTTTAATAAAATAGTCTAGAATCCTATTCACTCCACCCAAGAATTAAAGTCAATCTCACTTGCATGTACTTTATAAGAGACATTTGAACATTACAGGTAGCAAGACTAAAGAATAAGCAATGAACAACCTCAATAGTTCATTGGTATCAAAAATGGTTGCCCAGTATATTGGATAGATCTTTTCTGGTAGATTTATAGGAAGGCATGGATGAGATAATCATAATTATTGCAGGAATATCTTCATTAATCATGAATGATTCCTCCCATCCCTAATGTACATCCTCAGAAACTATCACTTCGCCATTGTGAGGCTAATATTTTTTAAAAACAACTAAATATTAGAGTAAATTATTGGAAAATGTTTGGAAATTCAGTTTCTGAATGTTTGGTGACTGACAATTTAGCTACGATTCATTTTCTCAAGGGTTCTTTTAATTCTAAAATTATATTGCTTCCCACTACATTATCAGTGGAGCTAAGGAATTATTTCTATAACAAGGAGGAGGATTATGTGTATATGTGTATGTGTGCTACATGTACAGGATTTCTCCAACTGTTGCCTGTAAGTTTTAATGAGGTATTTAAACTGTGATCATTAATGATTTTTATACTAATTCATCATCTCAATTAAAATCACATTGAGAATTTTATGGTTTCCTTTGAGTTGAAAAAGTACTGGGTGAAAAGATAGTCCCTGAAATTTAATTTGTTTTATATGAACCTCATTAAAAAATTCTTGTATTATCAGAAAATTATTATTAAAATAATTCCTCCATATCCCGTAGTGACTACAGACAGAGACACATATCCCTGTATTTTCATGCTGTTTTCACTGCTGTACCTCTGTGAAACATAATGGCTTTGAAATAACAGCATAGCAAACAAATCAGCATGATTTCCACTTCACTATTTCATATTCCTTCTGTAAGAGTGTGACCGAAGTATATATGAGAGCTGGAGAATCTTGATCTAAGGTGTTTACATAGCATCCTGCTTATATTAATGATTTTAAAGGGTAGGTAAACTGCATTTGCATAGAAAACTTCTTGCCAGTGTAAATTCCTAGTAACTAAGAATTACCTTGATAACATTCATGTTACATTGGAAAATGTTGCCTAATAGACCAAGAATGCCCAACTTTTTTGTTGTGAAGGAGTATTCTTCTCAAACGAAGTCTTGAAATTAATCCAGATTTAGGTAGAAGGTGGAATTGAAACACAAATATGTCTTGTGGGGATGCGGGTTGTATGAAAATAAATAGCCAGTAGAGAGGGGTAATGTATATCTTGCTTCCTATCAATACTTTCCTCCTTGAGGTAGGGTTTTGGCAACCAATAATCTTTTAAATGATAATGAGCTATCATTTTTTCCCCAGGCTATGGGCACTCCAAATAGCCATTCATTTCCTGAAGGAGGAAGATGGCTCCAAGGCCTCTGCAGTTGTCTTGTTTCAGAATGGGTACTCTGATTTGCATTTGGCCTAGAAGAGTTACTGGTTCTGCCGAAAAGGAGACCCAAGTTTCAAATGTTCACATAATATTGTTGGTCCGTTGACTTTTTTTTTGTTTTTTGTTTTTTGGGTTTTTTTGCAGGGCAATGGGGGTTAAGTGACTTACCCAGGGTCACAGAGCTAGTAAGTGTCAAGTGTCTGAGGCCAGATTTGAACTCAGGTACTCCTGAATCCAGGGGCTGGTGCTTTATCCACTGAGCCACCTAGCTGTCCAGGTCCATTGACTTTTACAATTCTTTGTGACTAATTCAAAAAGTTGATCAAGCTCCTTGTAGCATTCAAGTCCTTTTTTAATTAAAATTTACATTTAACTTGTGCTAATATGTCCTAGAAAGTTTATTAAAGTTCTGCCTTGAGAAAAAAAAAGGAAATAAAGGATGATTGGTGTCACTTAAGAACATTTAGGCTTAAGACCTTCTACAATGATTTTTAATTTTTTTTCTGTTTTGCAGCTAACAAACATTTATTTTCTTCTTCTAATCCCCACCCCCAATATTAATGCTCTGTATTTTTTCTATTGTTTTTCCATTGAATCTTAGCTCTCAGATAAACTTTGGATGGCTTGACAGTGACATCTTTAACCTATGTGAACCATTATAATACTTCTAGGATAATGTTTCTATATGAAACAGCATACAAATTTCTAGTATTCAGTATTCTGATAGAGTGTGGTGGAGAGGGAAGTATGTCTGGTAAGAAAAGGTTACAACTTGGCTATGAAATTGATTAGTTGTGTGACCCATAGCACCTCAAGCTTGACTCTAAGGAAGTTGTTTCTCTTATGAACTCAGTTTCCTCATTTATTAAAAAGAAGGGGATTAGATTACATGCCCTCTAAGCTTCTTTTCACCTCTAAAATTCTGTGATCTATTAACTTTAAAGCAATATGAAAAATTTATAATGTCACTCAAAATAATGTACATGTAGTATGTATATGATTGTTATACTAATTAATCATCTCAATTAAAATCACATTGAGAATTTATGGTTTCCTTCGAGTTGAAAAAGTACCCGGTGAAAAGATAGTCCCTGAAATTTAATTTGTTTTATATGGAGTGGTGGTTGGATAGAAAGTGAGCCTTGAAACCAAAATGGATGTGTGATAGGTCACTTAACTCTATAACACTGCAAGTTTCAGGGAAGATTCTGACTCATATTAGTAGAGTGAGTTTGCTCATCTGGGAGTTCCTTATATTGGTAACATCATACCTCTAGACTCTAACTCTTTAGACTAGAAAGGGTGGTGAACTTTCTTTTCTATCATACTTTATGTCATGTAACAGTCAGCTTGGAATAAGGATGACCTGGTTTCAAGTCCTGACTCTGGCACCTATTATGTGATAAAGAGAAGTGGCAATTTAACTTTACAGTGGCCCAGGTTACTGCCTGAAACAGTAATAAACAGATGAGTTGATAATCTCTGTCAATAAAGGGAATTTCAGCATTAGGGGTTCAAATGCAAGTGCAAGTTTATCTTTCTGTCTGTCTATACATCAATCAATCTAGCTCTCTGCCTATTTTGCTTAAAGAGAGTACTAGTACGGTGTTGTTCATTGGAGAAAACTCTAGGTCATTTGACCTAGGCCTTTCTATCTGCATCAACTGGAATGAACTAGGAAAGAAAAGAAGAGGAAGAGTCCCAGACACATGAAAAAAGAAATAAGAAACAAGGAATGGCATAGAAAACTGCCATATTTATCATCTGTGGTGTCCTGGGCAATTTCTGAACTGCCTGCAGTAAGTTGAAACTGAACAGTGGGCATTTTGGATTTCAAGAGACTACTGATTCAATTATTTCTCCATGTTGTGCTCTTTCTCTGACTTCATTTTTTTTCTCAAAATGTCCCCCTCTGTCTTCTTCCTTCACTAAATTCAAGCAATCCCCTTGTCCAGGTAAAAAGGCCTATGAGGGTATAATAACCTGGAACTTTCTTTAACAAATAGCAGATCTTTAGCCTGGGCATTTGGGGAACTTGAAGTCATGCAGGACATCATCCTAATTGGACCAGCCTATAGTCTGTTTCTATTATATGTGTTTAGACAGGTTTGGAAATTCCCGTGTAGACACCAGATTGGATACCCATTTGCAATTTATAATTTTATGCTGTTGCCTGATGAATGGGTAATTTAAGCAACTTACTTTCACCCAATTTACATGGGTGGGAGACAGGACTTGAATCTGGGTCTTTCAGCCTCTAATGTTGCCCTTCTTTCTCCTTACTACATTTCCCCCCATATCACTCCTTATCTTCTTCTCTAGTTCCATCTCTTTGCCATTCTATTCTATTCTCTCTGTCTTGGGATCTCTGTCTCTCTGTCTCTTTTTCTCCATCTAGCTCATCCTCTTCTCCTTCCCTCCCTCTCCATCTCTCTCCTCCTCTTTTTCTCCCTATTTCTTCCTGTCTCTCCTTCCTCCCTCTCTGGCCCCTTCCTATTTTTCCTTCTACAGCCACTCACCACCACTGCCCTTCTCCAATCAGAGGTGATCCTAGTTTTACCATGGCTATAACAGCAGAGTCCAAGCTCTGGGAAGTCCCCACAATTTTGGAGGTCTTTAAAAATAGGTCAATGATGGATATCCCTGTTTTCTGATAACCAGACTACATCAGTTCAGTGAGTCTCATCACTATATTGGTTGTGTTATGATGAATTTTAAGTCATAATTCTCAAAGACTTAACAGGGCACAGAGTGATTATATTCAGCATTAGTGAATGTTGTATTTATGCCAAGTCACAATCCCTTGATGAATTGAAATAACTTGCATTTGCATGCTTTTATCATATATAGCATACATACACTCTTCATATGTATGTCTATCTTTTGATATAAGGATGGCTCTTTTATCTTATCGATGTGGATTATTTCTCCATCACTGAAGACTACAACTGTTCACACATTCTCATTCTGTGCAATTCTAGTCTATGTCCTTCCATAAATCTACAAAAATATTTAGCTAAGCTATTGAGCATTCTTGCTCATGCTTATGTATACCTCTCTCTCCAAAAAAACAAAAAACAAAAAACATGCACCTATCTATCTGGCTATCTATCTATCTATCTAAATTTTGAGTAGCCTTCAAGCATATAACAGAAAAAAAATGTATACTATTGCTCTAAAGATATGAAAAAAATATACCATCTCTTTCCATCTGTTAATATAAAAATCAATTCTTACTTAAATGTCTTGAATTTTTCAAGAGGAAATGGACTTCAGAGGATGTTACATATTGGCTATTATGGTGTTCTAAAATATGTTGATAATAGAGTTTAGTGCCTCTTGTGTAATAGGGAATGCTTTGTATTTTGTTACAATTATTATACAAATTGAAATGAATAATAATTTGCAGTTTAACATCCCATGAATATTTTTTTTTAGTATTCTCCAGAAGTAGTTAATATGCTAACTGACTTTACTGAAAGGCATACAGATGTGGAAGAAGTCTATCTAGGGACTTTAATTATCACCTTGTCAAATTCAAATTATTATCTTGTGAGTTCATTTCCATAAAGTATCCCCTTTGCTGTTAGATGATTTAACATGTGTCTACTTTTCCTTATCTTATTTGTGTTTATCTGGAGGCTCTAAGCATTTCAAAGGATGATAGCTTTCTGTCAGATCATGATGTTTGTCATAACTAATTTCATCAAATAGCCTTTTATAACACCCTATTTTGGCAAAAGATAGGTCTGTAGAATGTGACAAAGGTAGTCTGTCCCACCAACAAAGCTAGGACATAAAAAAACAACTTGAATAACCAGAGGAGTCTCTGGTCCAACTCTTCGTGTCTGGCTCTTGTTATAAAATGGTGATATGCTTAAGGCCTAACTCTATCCAGTCCTAGTTAGAACCAGCTGTTGAAATTCCTCAGCAAGTTTGTTGATGCGGCATAGTTATAATTTTGTCTCCCTCATTATAGGCCTTCCTGGTTAATCTTTAGAGAACTTTCTTTGCTACTAGTCCATGTTCTCTGACCTCATTATCCAACCATCAACACAGCAGCTGCCACTGGTAGGACCTTTGGAAAAAAAAAAAAGTCTTTATAATTCCAAGGCCTTAGTGACTATGGGCCTTTGACCAGAACACTCAATCCCACTGTTTGTCAAGGCCACCACCCTGTGTGCTGCCCCACTGGAGGGTAGAGGCAAGGTTAGTCACATGGGATTCTATCCCTAAAAGAATTGCTGTGCTTCTGTCCATACCTTCTTATGCTATGCCTGGCTATGTCATTAAACCATTTTGATGCATCCTAGTGTTGCTGACTGCCATTTGCTCAAATTCCAACTTTAAAAAAAACCTTTTCCACCTACAGAAAAAAAAATAAATTAAAAGTCTGTGAAAATGGTTTTCCAGGCCAAACTGAGGAGAGCTAATTCTAACTGCCAAGTCATTTCAGAGGTCAGAAGAAATGGCATAGTTCCAACATTAAGAAATGGACAAGAATTACCATTAAAACTAGGGAAGGCGGTGGGCAAGGATGTGGGAATGAGTATTTAAGAAATACTGAAGTTGATTTTTCTGTTACCTACTTGAAGACATGACACTAGACAAGGCAGGAGGGTGGGGGAGATAATAAAATACAAATAAAAAAGAAAAGGTCAAGAAAAAAGCCTTTAGTAGCTCTCCACCATGATTAAAATACATCACAAGAGGAGGAAAATCAATCTATTAGGTAAATTCATTGATTTTATTAATTGATGGCATATCTTCAGGTTATGAATGTAACAGAAAAGTCTTAAGCTCTTTAAAAGACAGAGAACATCTGAATGAACTATTAATAATATTATAGCTTTTCTTTCTTCCCCACTTAAATAATCTACCTATCTTTTCAGACTGAACCAAAATGTCACCTCTATAAAGAAGATTTCTCTGGACATCCCCTACATATGACCCTCATAGTTTTGACCTTTCATGCTCTGGTTCTACCCTTCAATATTGTTTTTGTATCATCTGAGTACAGTTTGAAATCTTTTCATATGTACTGTAACACCTTTATTGCTTGAATGCGATGCATGCTCCTCAATGTCTCACTTAGTGTTATTTACATAGCAGAGATTTATCACATATCATTGAATGAACAAATGACATCCATTTTTAATAATTTAGTAGTGTTTGGAGATGTATTTTGTTCCACAATTTCAATAAAGTTTACCAAAAAAAAATATGAGAACCTTTAGAGCCATAACTATTTACAAATGGCAAAATTAAAATATTGGAATAATAATCAAAGAAATGATTATGTGGCAGAGCAAATAAATAAATACAAACTTTCTCCATGTCTATTTATTAACTCAAAAAGCTAACTAATATTGGTAGTGAGGGAGAAAAACATCAGGAGCACAGTTCAAATATTACTAATGAGATAATGAACAGATCCATAATAAGGAATCATTTTCCTTGAGCTAGAAACAAGTTGGAATTTATAGCAGTAGCATGAAGGATAGTTTGACTCTGGGTGTACTTGCATCACTAGATGCAGGCTCCAGACCATTCTCCCAAGGACATGTGGAGGGTAGTAAAGAGGCAACTTTTCAGAGACACAGGTACTTAGAGTTGATAACTTGGTCCTGGAGAAGGAAGATGTTTCCCTAAAGTGTCAGGGACAGAACATCATGAGACACTCAGTTCAAGACAGATAGTCTCCAAAGCACCAAGAAGAGGGAACGTACTACCTTAGGAGGAAGTCTGCCCTGTTCTCCCATGTCAGCACCCTGAGACTAAGGTCTGGCTGATCAGATATACTTATGGCTCTCATGATGACTTTAAATGTAAAGATTGCGGGGTAGTATTGTGGTGAACAATTGAAAAAAATAGTTTATCAGAAGAGAATTACTCTTAGGTAATGAAGGACTAGGCAACCGCATGCTAAATTAGATAAAGGCAAGTTAGTAAGCAGTGACCAATAATAGAGTCTAGGCAAAGGCCATTGAATTACATGGATCTTTTAAGGATCCTAATTGTTTTCATTTCATGTAACCTGATCTTTTTGAAGGCTATAATTAAATAATCTAATAAAGTAATAAATGTGAAAGTTTATCCTGTTTTAAAGTAAGACATTGTTTTCAATACTTACAGTACCTAGGACTTGAGCAATTTGAGTGTTTCTTCCAAACATAGGCTAAAATCTCCTCATACTTTAGTAGTTGTTTTGTGTGTATGCATGTATGCATGTGTGTATGTAAGTTGTTGTGACTCTTCATGAAAGAAAAAATAATTTGTTTTGCCACATAACATTAGACTAGGACTAAAGGGAAAAATCTAGAGTTGCAGCCTTGCTGATCTTCTATTTGTATCTAATGCAACTATATTTCTCCCCTCAATAAAGTCACCAGAAACAAAATGTCAGCCTTTACATTTGATTTCCTGCCTTTTAAATAGTCATGACATTTTGGTAAGCATATTTATTTGCATTTCTTCTCCTTCCTTTTAAAGCAATTGTCCACCTCTTCCAAGTGGAGTTGAATTAGTTGCTATGTAATTTTCTTTCCAGGCTGCCACAGAAATAATGAACTCTCTGGTTCTTTAGGAGAGCCATACTTTGTAGGAGCAGGAGTTAATTTTATCACCATGGTCACAAAGGTTAATATTCTGACCAAGAAGTCTGCCAATTGGCCTGTATGTTGTTTATCAGTTCAAGATTTTACATTTGTAGCAGGTGAATTATTTTCCTACTTGGAAATCAAGAAAGCATGAATCCCACTACAAACAGATAGGTGATTTTTCAAATAAGGTTCTCATGTTTGTTTATGACATCAAATTGCAATTATATTTACCTTTTTGAGGACCTGGTAAACCAGTTCTTTTCTTAAAATCTTATTACTCATGACTGACTGTTATATCCACATTGAGAAGAGACAACCACCCATTTTCTCACAGTCTCTATTTTTAATATATTTTTTAAATTAAAAGAAATCTGCCTATTCTATAAAAAAATCTTATTACTCAATTTTTCATACTTAAATGATCTTTTTTCATTTATTTTCCCATTTTCTGTACTTCATACCTTCTATTCCTTTATTCTTTCCCTCCATGCCTATCTTAACTATGCCTTTGTATGTCAAACAATTTAGGGAATAATGGAAGGTGAGCTCTGCTATGTAAATAACACTAAGTGAGACATTGAGGAGCATGCATTGCATTCAAACAATAAAGGTGTTACAGAACATATGAAAAGATTTCAAACTGTACTCAGACGATACAAAAACAATATTGAAGGGTAGACAATAATATTGTCTTTTGACTCCCTAGGGACCAAGTTCCCTAATTGGTTTTGTTTTGGTATCCTTGATTTTAAAGATTATTATTTTTATTCTTACTACAAATACTTTTCAAGTAATGCTTATTTTTAATTGAGAAAAATTAAAATCCAATCATCCAACATACATGTGTTAGGTACTTAGTGCATGTAATACACTGTGCTAGGTATTGGAGTTAATTCAAAAATAAATAATTCATTTCCCAGGCCCTTATGGGGTTTATAATCTATGAGGGGGAGAAAGCTTGTGCTTATGGATACATATAATACAAATTAGGAGGCTAAATGGAAAAAGCACTGGACCTGGAGAAGAGAAATATATTTCTGAAACTTACAAGTATCAGCAAAACATTTCTCAAAATTACATTTCCTCAGCTACAAAATGAAGACAATAGTTTCATCACCTTCATCACTGCATGTTATAAGGAATGTATTTTATAAACCAGTCTTGCAGGGATAGAAAACCAACCTCAATGTCAGGTGAACACTAATTCACTTATTGATTGTAAGGAAAGTCACTTAACCTCTATGGCTTTAAGTAACCCTCAAAGACTATAAATTGCAGGGAAGATGTAGATCTGTATTGGAAGAAGGTTTTGCCTCATTTGAGAATTCTACATCCTAATGAAATTATAGGTCTAATCTCCATTCTTATCCTTATCCTATGATAAATGCACAAGCAGTCTGAAGACCTGCAGTACAATATGGAAAAGAAATCACTTCAAACTGGAGTAATTAAGAAACTTTAAGGATATGTATAGAATTGACAGATAGAAATGGATGAGAAGAGCATTCCAGGCATAGAGACTAATAAGAAGATAATGTTCTTTATCTTTCATTTTTGAAGAGAACCAATGACATCATGGGATGATATTTTGACTCAGTATGGATTGGTTTAAGCGAGGCAGAGTTGCACAAAGTCATCAGCCTCACTCTCTCTTCCAGAATCATCAAAGTCCAGTGGCAAGACAAAAGTCAGGACAACCGATGATAGCCCAGGCATCTTCAGTGTCTGACCAAGCTTTAAGGGCTCCACAGCACCTGTTTCATCTGCCTTCATGGCCACTGGAACAAACTGTTCTCATTTTCCCTTTCCACCAATGGAAGTCTTCATGTTTGGGATACACATCCACCTAACTTACTGATAGGTTTGTGGCTTCTTGATTACCCTCAACCTGGTTTAGCCTGTCTGCCAAGATGGTATAGCGGAGTGTGACCACTGTGCATGCTACAGCTTCTTGGAACCACAGCTGAGAGTTGGATGAAAGGTAGAACACCAAAGATAGATGAGCAATCTTGAAAAAAGCTTAGCAAGCCCTCACAATAGAGATGCTAGTCTTCCCCCGAACAGCCCCACAAACCCCTATGAAGACAATACAAAGGTGGGGAATCATGAAACATTGAATTAAATCAATTTAGTTACTGTGGCATATGTGAAGCAGTAGAGTGTGAGATAAGTCTGGAAAGGGAGCTGGAAGTCAAATTACAGAAGACCTTGAGTATCGGATTAAGAAATTTATTCTTTTTTGGTAGGCTGTGAAGAACCATTGAACATGCTTATGCAATAAAGTTATAAGGTATAATAGAATGCAACCTCCTTGAAGACATAGCCTTTTTAACTTTTGTATTTATATCACATCACTTAACACAGTTTCTGGTGCCTGTTGATTACCTAATTGATTAATTGACTTCTCTCATAGGCACCAGGAAGACTATACAGGCTTGGTGGAAAAATAAGAGATTTGAAGCAAAGAAATAGTCAACTGTAGTCAAAACTGTTCTGGAAAATCACAAGCTATGCTAGGGGCACTAAAACAACAGACTGCCTACAGCATTTCCGAACGGATCTAAGCAACAGATCAGGTAGCTCTTTTTCCATTGCCACCTGTGAAAGCATTTCTTTTGCTAAGATAACTAAATAAGAGTGGGCACATAGCAGTTTCAATTTTCTGCAGTAATTGTATAATAGGAAGCAGCACTCCCTCCCTTCCCCCCACCAAGAAAAGGAATAAAAAGTGTGACTTCCTTAATCTAATTTAGCTTTGATAAACATTTGAAATATTTATCTTAAACTGCACTAGAGACTAATAATTACAACAAATACATGCATATACAGCTGAGATAAATAAAAACAGCTGTGGATGCATCTGAACATGCAAAAATAATAGAGCTGTCACCTGTGTCTATTTTAAATTAAAGCCTGCTCAATGCACTCCTTTGTAATGTCATGCCAAGTGGTACTTTCAGGGCACATGCTGGAGAGACAACAGTGAAATGTTTAATCCACATTCAGACTAGTGATAAGTTACAGTTTTGACCCCCATTTCCTCTTCTCCTCAGTGGTGTAAAGGGAACCATTGATTTCTGCCAACTGACAAGCAGTCAAGCATAAAATACTAGTAGCAGACTTACCCAGAGAGTAATTCCCTCTAATTCTTTCCCCAGGGTATTTTCTCACAGGGAACCATTGATTTTGGCTTGTTTAGGTAGATTTTCCAAACCGATCCCCTTTTAAAATCTTTTCTATCCTAGACTATCTAGGATAAGAAGCCCCAAATAAAATTGCATGAAACTATGTGGAACAAATCAAACTTCTTAAATTTCTCAGGAAGAATTCTGGGTATTTTTGGAGTGCCTGGGGTACACCAGAGGACATCACAAGAAGGAGGAAAAGAGTTACCCATGACAGTTGTTTTTAGAGCTCATTGACCAATTATAATGTTTGATGGAAATATTTTTCAGTGGTGAATGTGCCTAATTATTTTTATTTGAAGGAAACATTTAAGGATAAAAAGAAAGCAAGTGAAAAAAAAGTCATTTGAGGTCTACATTTGTATGGGCAAATTCTTTTTAGGGCTATAATAGAATAAAATAACTATAATAATAGCTGCATTCATATAGTGCTTTAAAGTTCACAATGTCCTTCACATGTATGTATTTTTTCTCATTTAAGCCTCAAAACAATTCTATGAGGTAGACGCTACAGGTATTATTTTCCCTATTTTGCAGTTGAGAAAAATGAGTATGAGAGAGGCTTTTTAATGTACCAAAGGCACAAAGGTGGGAAGTGTTTGAGATAGGATTTGAACCTAGGTCTTCCAAACTCCATTCTATCCATCGTACCACACTGTCTCTCCATAAAGTATAATCCTCTTCACAATAACCTTAGGGTTGAATTTAGACATTTTACCTCTATCTCTATATGTTCAAATATAGAGATATAGATATAGATATATGTACGTGTGTAGGTACATAAACATAAAAGGTTTACATTAAATGATTTTGTGTTGAACAAGTTTTACAGACAAAGCTATAATAAGATTAGAGGATGGCAAGATCTCACCATGAGAAAGGGCTGGCACTTGAGTTTGGCCTTGGAACATAGGTAGGTTTTGAATAGGAGGAAAAGATGGAAACTGGGGGAGGGAACTCCATTTGATAGAAAAGTCAATTCCTTAAGGATAGGAACCTCATGATTTGTGTCTTTTATTCCCAAGAGCTAAACTTATTGTTTATGTAAAGGACTTACAAAAGTAAGTGTTGCCTTAGAGTATAAGTCTGTACAACCTTAGCTATTATTGTTATCTTTACTTTTATTATGATTATAATTATTTCCTTATTTGACTTGGATTGTACAATATTGATGTGTCATCAGTGATAAACAGAATTTAATAGAATAGTCTAAGTCTATTATTCCTTTAGGCCTATATTAGTAAATAAGTACATGGTAACATTAAGGAAAGAATGTAACTTAGTGTCATTTAATATAAAATTAATGTGACTCATCCCAGTTCTTTCCCTCATTCTTGTATCCCACAGGTTAAAATGTGAATTTCTGGAAGCTTGATTGATGCAATTAGAAAATATAAATCAGGGCAGCTAGGTGGCGCAGTGGATAGAGCACCGGGCCTGGATTCAGGAGGACCTGAGTTCAAATCCGACCTCAGACACTTGACACTAGCTGTGTGACCCTGGGCAAGTCACTTAACCCCAATTGCCTCTCCAAAAAAGTAATAATAATTTAAAAATACTTAAAAAAATAAAATATAAATCATCTGTAGGAATAATATTGCTTTAGTTAGTAAAGTTTGTCTGAAATAAAGTGAATGAGTAGTATACTTGAATTTAAGTGGTAGAGTGATTAGCGTACTGTACTTGGAGTTAGGGCAACCTCCATTCAAATTCTCCTTTACTTCTTTACTAGCTGTGGATGTGTGTAGATTGTGATGGAGGTTACTCCATCCACCTCAGCTTCCTCATTTGTAAAACATTGCTAATTACAGCATATAATGGTACAACCTAATGTTGTGGTGAGGACAAATGAGAGAATATATGTGGAGCATATTGCAAAATATAAAGGATCATATAGACATTTACTAGTAGAGGATCTCATTGTAGAGTGAAGTATTTTCTCTTTTCATTTCCCACCACTTGTACTCCTTAGACTTGGATTCCACCATCATCATGGTCCCAAAAAACTTCTTCACCAATAACTGCATCATCCTGAGGATTGCACCAACTTTAGTACTCAAAGGACATCAGTGCTTTCTTTACCTTCTGATTGGGTGGCTGGAGGGTGAAGCAAAAGCCTTTATTGTAAAAGGACTGATAGAGCCTCCAATTCTTTATTTTCCACCAGCTGCATTCCTGGAATTGAAATTCACTATGCCTCTGGGCCAGGTACTCTCTTCCCCAGGCTCTTTCCCTCAATGTTTTCAGCTGTGTGTGTGTGTGTATGTGTGTGTGTGTGTGTGTGTGTGTGTGTGTGTGTGTGTTCCTCCATTAGACTGGGCACTCCTTGAGGAGGGCAAGAACTTTATTTTTCTGATTTGCATCCCCAAAGCTTAACACAGTGCTTTGGCCATAGTAGGTGCTCAAAAAATATCCACTGAGTGATTGTCTAACTACCCTAATACCGAAACTTTAGTTAACTTCTGATTAATCTCTCGTATGTTTACCTTACACTTGAGTAAATTCTCTTCATCTTTTGCATCTGTAAAATGGCAATTTTATAGCTGTTCTACTTATGTTATGGGGGCAGCTATGTGGCATAGTAGATAGAGCACTGTTCCTTGAATGAGGAAGACCTGAGTTCAAATCCAACCTCAGACACTTACTATGCGACCTTTGGCAAGTCACTTAACCCTGTTTGCTTCAGTTTCCTCATCAATAAAACAAGGTGGTGAAGGAAATGGCAAACCATTCTAGTATTTTTGAAAAGAAAACCTCAAATAGAGTCATGAAGAGTAAGACATAATCAAAACAACAACAGAACTTATTTCATAGACTTGCTATGGAAATGAAAGCATATAACATTAAATTTTACTCAAAAGTAAGAAGCACTAAACGAATGCAATGCAATACTTTATTGATATTTACACTCAGACCTAATTATTCTATTCTCATTAACCTTGGCATCATAAACTACCAATCTCCAGGACAAACCTTGATTTTTTTTTCAATGATTTTTAGGCCACAAGTCACAGTTTTCTTCATTTCATCACCCCCTGCATCCATCCTCACAAATTTAAACGTGTTCAATAATTCTACTAACATGTATATATATATATATATATATATATATATATATATATATATATATATATATATATATATATATATATATATATATATATATACCAGGGTCTATTCTTCATGCCAATGCCAGGAATCTACTCATGCTCCCTAGTACATTCAAACAAGTTTTTGCCCATGTATTCAGGCTTTTCATCATCTTATGATACTGAACTTTTTATGTCTTATCTCATACTATTCACCTCTTCTACTTCACTCTGGTGATCATAAAGTGATTTGTATATACATATAGATATATACACATATAGAAATACATATATACACACATGTGTATATTCGTGCATTGTACACATATATGTGTGTATATGCCTATGTGGGTGTGCATATGTGCAAGCATGTACATACACACACACTATTTCCTATAGCATAAACTTCTTGTTTTTGTGCTTTTGTATACCCTTGTCCCTATCCCTGAAATCTCCTTCCATTGTATCTGAATCTGCTGTTGAATCTTTTAAAGACAAAAGATAACTACTTTTCAAAAACCTTGCCTTTTTTCTCATTTGATATTGTCATTTTCCTTGGTACTTTGTAATTCTTTATTGTAATTATTATTTTACTTTATAACTGTAGAGGCCATATTCCTTTTTTGAGATGTTATCTCCTTGTAGGTGGGACTTGTGTTTTATCTAAACTGTGTATCTTTGCCAGAATGTAAGAGTACTCTGACCATATTAATCACTTTTTAAATGTTTCATAAATTGAATTACATTAAATTTTTTGGATATTCCTAAATAATTTCCCACACTAGACTTGGACAGGAAATGCATTTTAAGAATAAATAAAAGACACATTTTAAGTCATTCTAGTTTTATTTATATTTTTCCTTTCTGCTTCCTTCCCCCCATACCTAGAAAATGCCCATATTAAAAAAAACATTCTTATGTTTGCCATTACTTTTACTCCTATTAGTGTAAATATTACTAGTGTGAAGAAAAACCCACCACATGGTAACTCAAATTAAAATTTATCTTGAGATCTCAAAACATTACCCACTTTACATAATTAAAAGTCATGTTGAGCTTAAGAAGTAAGAATAACTTCACTTTTCTCAAACTGAGGAAAGCAGCAGCTTTAGTGGCTTATAGGAAGGCCCACACTAAGTCACATTCACAGGAGACTTAAATAGATTTGTAGAAAGGAAAAATAATACTCATATGATTCTCATTTAAGTCTCTATGCTTAGATCAAATGGACTCAATTCCCAAACTTCTGGGGAGTAGAACAACTGAAATCTCTGTATATTATTTGGATTAAATATGTGTGGGACAAATACATCCTGAAAAATGGAAACATCTTGAGTCAAGAATCTCATACAGGGTTAGGCATGTTTTTCATGTTACACTGACTGCTTTGCCATACTTTCCCTGTTTCATATAGATGTTATTTCCAATATGCTTACCAGCTTTGTGGCTCTAAGCCCTTGAATAACTATGTACAAAGCATTGCATGGGGGATATGCTGCAGGATGAACCACCCCCCTATGACAAATAGTAAACATAAGCTTCCTTTTAAACACAAAAATCACCCCCTCTCCCACATTCTGTTTTGGGTCTCTGGTGAAGAGACCACTTCCAAGCATTGTTCAATTGTGGCTTCTGCACTTTTTCAATGTACCAATGTGACAAGTCACACTCAGATTCATGATATACTTCCCAAGCATCTATGGGACAAAAGACAAATATTGACACACTCTTCATAATATGCAAACTCATTACACAATATGTTTTATAGACATAACAATCCCCTAAAAATCATATATAATTGGCAGAAAAAAATTAAAGGCAACTCTCCAATGAAATATAATAATAAAAGCAATAAGCCTATAGTGTTTTAAATTATTATATATGTGTGTGGATGGATAGATAGATAGATAGATAGATAGATAGATAGATAGATAGATAGATAGATAGATAGATGATAGACAGATAGGTATATGATAGAGGGATAGAGAGAAATAGAGATAGATAGATAGATAGATAGATAGATAGATAGATAGATAGATAGATAGATAGATAGAATCTCATTAGAGCTCTGTAACAGCACTGTGAAATATGATTATCTCCATTTTACAGATGAAGAAACTTAGGCTAAGAGAGGTTGAGAAATTTGTACAGGATAACACAGCTAGTGTCAGTTGCAAAAGGTAAACTCAGAAAAATTAAATTAAATTAAATTAAATTTAATTTAATTTTTTAAAAAAGGTAAACTCAGGTTTCCTGAAGCCAAGATCAGACTTCTTTCTACTATGACTCCAACTTGCTTCATTGCTTTATTCATTGTCCCCCCTCCCCTTAATTCAAAATACTAGTTACTGAGTGTCCTCTATCCTAGAGTATATGGATAAAAAATTTAGTTTGGGAGGAGGAGCAGGAAGAAGAAGATCTGTGATTTCAACACTGTAAAGAAGTCCTGGTATATAGAGAAGCATTACAAACTTAGAAAGTTTCCTGATACACTAAGAGGTTAAGTGATACACATTCAACCATTCAATTTGGATAAGCAGCATAACATGAACCCAAGTCTTCTTTTCTCCTAATCATGCTCTTTATCCATTACACTTTTTTTGTTTCTTGTTTTTTTTGGTTTTTTCGGGGCAATGGGGGTTAAGTGACTTGCCCAAGGTCATGCAGCTAGTAAGTGTCAAGTGTCTGAGGTCAGATTTGAATTCAGGAACTCCTGAATCCAGGGCCAGTGCTTTATCCACTGTGCCACCTAGCCGCCCCTATCCATTACACTTTGCTGTATTTTATATTTTTATACACACACACTCATATGTGTGTATGTGTGTGTGTGTGTGTGTGTGTACATATAAACGGATAGGGAGAGAGCCTCACATATATGCTACTGTAATTCAAGTTCTCTTGATTCTAAGCATCATACATTCTTCCAGGTGAAAATGAGAAAGAATTCTGTACTTTCTGCCATACTTTTATCTTTCTCTACTTCTCTCCCCATCTAATTATACTTTATGTGAAGACTTATAACTATGCCTCCATTGGAAAAAAAAAATGACAAATCAAAAGAAAAAAGTGCCAAATCCATACGTCGAGCACTAAAAGAATAGCAAGATCTCCAATCTTACTTATTCTTTATTTCCTACCATTCTCTTTTCATTCTGTGCCCACAGGAAAGTAGGCAGCTAAGAGTGTTGCACTCTAGCATATGGGGTCTAAGAAGCCATTTTCTTAATCCCATGGAAATACCAGCCCACTCTCCCCAACATGGAGCACAGGATCTGTGAGCCTCACTCCCCCACACACTCTACGATGCCAGACACAACATCTTTAGATAATGACACATAGGTCCTGGTTTTTAAATGCGTCTGAAACATTACAATTTGAGAATGCCTAACTTCAAATCGAATTAACTTCAAATAACATTTCATTGTGTTTTGAGCTAGGACTTCTAAAAACTTATTGAAAAATGCCTGGGTTATGAACATAATTATGATAGCTCTTGTTGGGAGTGTCCCAGTGGATATTTTTTTCAAACTAGAGCAACTTATAGTTAGAAGGGACCTTATAGATAAAATAGATCAACCCACCCCCCTGTTTTACAGGAGAGGAAACTGAGGTCCAGGGAGATTAGGTAACTTCTCTATACTCCCACAGGGAATAAATAGCAGAGTTAAGATCTGGACTCAGGGCTCTATCACTTTGCATGCAGAGAGGTACTGGACTTGTGAGTTCTGTTCAGTAAGCTCCTGATAAAGAGCTCCCTCTACCAGTGCTGGTCAGCACTTGGCCTAAAACGTATAGTCTTAGAGTTGCCAAGAGCACATGAAAATTAAGTGACTTGCCCAAAGTTAATATAGACATTATATGTCAGAGGCAGGCTTTGAACCAAGATCTTTCTGGCTATGAAGCTAGCCCTATCTATTCACTCTACCATGCCAACTAACTCTACATCATATGCAGGAGTGTGCAGATAGTTATCTAACAAAACAACTGGGGGTGGGGGGAGAAACAAATGTAAAGAAAAAACACTTTGAAGTTGGATCTGTATTATTAGCATTTTATCTATCTGATTCTTAAGTCTAAAAAAGCAACAAAATAATAAATCAGGGGTGAGTTGTAATGTTTGCCAACTTCTGAGGCATAAGTGCTCACAGTGGAAACAATTGACTCTCCCAAGTGGATAAGAACTGGCTCTAGGACACCCCTGGATTTATATGTACAGTTATCCCTTCCCCAACACAGGGGTTAGGGGTACAGGGCCCCACCACCACTACCATCACCCCAGGAGCTGGAAAATCCAGGTAAATTTTTTGGCCCTCCTTTTTTACCAGAGAAAAAGTCTGATCTTTTTTTCTTCTTTTTCTTTTATAAGGTTTTTGCATTACCCTATCATAAAATTTGGGTCATAGGCTATATTATACTGTATATTATATATGTATAATATATACATACACAGATATATATATATGTCTATATATAGACATATATGTCTATTTTATGCAATTCCAAGTTTCTAAACTTTTTCTGTGTTGTCTGCTAGTCTTTGCATGTCATCTGCAGCTTCCACAAAACTCCCCCAAAATTCCCATTTAATTTCTTATGCCAACCCATGATATATAGAAATTGTAATGGGGAAAATTGCAATGTGGAAGGGATAACTATCTATAATGAAAGGAAAGAAGATTTTATAGATTTATAGCAAGGTTAACCCTAATAAAGTAAAATTATATATATATATACATTTATCAACAGATACAATTGTCTTCAAATTTGTTGCTTCAAGAAGCTACATGTGATTTTCTCTAGAGACTCTAGGTCAATCTTTTTTAATGTCCTCCATAATGGATAATCTTTTCTTGGAATATAAATTTGGGAATCATCTGGATTGCATGTGTGTGTGTATATCTGTGTGTTTATATGTGTATGGATTGTCAAGAAATTCAAAATACTCATTTAAAAAAAGAGTTGTCAAAAATGAATGACAAGGGGGCAGCTAGGTGGCGCAGTGGATAGAGCACCGGCCCTGGAGTCAGGAATACCTGAGTTCAAATCCGACCTCAGACACTTAACACTTACTAGCTGTGTGACCCTGGGCAAGTCACTTAACCCCAATTGCCTCACTAAAAAGAATTAAAAAAAAAATGAATGACAAGACCATCGCTGGAATATGTGTATCTTCCCCCAACTTTGCATATGCAAATTTTATCTATATATGCTTGAAAATTAAGTTTTATTATTTTACATTGACACACCTTTTATACTGCATGTGAATGCATGTATCCACACATTGAGATGTTGCTTTTCTGCACTGTTTTGCTTAAAATTGATCATAGGACCAAAGGTCTTAAATGCAAAGTTGCAAAGAAACTCCGAGGCCATCTAATCTAACCCCCTTATTTTACTAATGAGGAAACTGAGTTCTGGAAGAGTTAAGTCTTATAGAATGATAGATGCAGTTTTAAAAGGACTTCATAAACATCAAATCAGAAACTACTCA
The DNA here is from genome assembly GCF_019393635.1 of Dromiciops gliroides. Lineage (NCBI taxonomy): Eukaryota > Metazoa > Chordata > Mammalia > Microbiotheria > Microbiotheriidae > Dromiciops > Dromiciops gliroides. The sequence continues at coordinate 166,823,149 of NC_057863.1, forward strand.
TTTGACAGATGAAGAAATCAATGATGTGAAAGATTAAAAGATTTATCCATGAGCACCATTGTAATTAGCATATGTGGGATTTGAATACAAGACCTCAAATACAAAAGCCATTATTTTTTCCACTGAATCATTGCATCCCATGGCATAGAAGAAAACATTTTCACCTTGAAGAAAATAAAGTGTACCTTTGAAGCTGGGCAGATTTTGTAGAACAAGATAATTTGTGTGTAAATGTATACTACTGGGGATGGGAAATGCATAATTTTCAGACTTAGCTCAGAAGAACACCCTGTATATCTGAGAGCAGAGCACTGGTATCTTGGTGAAGTTTCTCCAAGGGGCCAAGAAAAAAAAGTACCTGTTGGAGGTAGCATGATATTTTGCACCAAACCAAAATCTACTTCTAGCCCATGTACCTATTTCCAGCAGAGAGCATCTACGGGGAATAGAATCAAGCTATAAAAGCATGTTGTTGCCAATGGTATTTATTTTAAAACTAGATCCCCTTTTTGTCTAATTAGAAAGTAGTTCTAGCCTTCTCTGAAAATAATTTTATTTCTTTTCAATGTTTATCTGATTTTTCTTTCTTTTTTGTTTCAATGTTGTTTTGTTTTTTTTTTTGTGGAAGTGGGGTCCTGGGGGCAGCTTGGTGGTGCAGAGGATAAAGCACCAGCCCTGGATTCTGGAAGACCTGAGTTCAAATGCGGCCTCAGACACTTGACACTTACTAGCTGTGTGACCTTGGGCAAGTCACTTAACCCTCATTGCCCTGCTAAAATAAAAGCAAAAAGAAAAAAAAAAGGAAGTGGGGTTCAGATGTTTAAATTTCTTACTTAAAGCTGAATTGCCAGATATTTTTCTCTTGGATTTGAAATTTTATACATACATACATATGTATGCCAATATGCATGCATGTATATGCATATATTCATACATATGTATACACATATATACATATAGATGAAAGGATTTGATGTGTCTACTATGTGCCAGCCATCATGCTAATCACTTTATAAATATTAGATTTTGATAACAAACCTGTGAGGTAGGTGATAATATAATCCTTATTTTATAATTGAGGAAACTGAGGTAGACAGAAGTTAAGTGACTTGCCCAGTGTGACACAACTAGAAAGTATCTGAAGCTAGATTTGAACTCAGGTCTTCTTGACCACAGTCCCAATGCTCTTTCCACTCTGCCACCTAGTACCTTGGGGTGTGTGTGTGTGTGTGTGTGTGTGTTCTGTATATGAAATAGAAATTTTAAAGAGTAACAGTAGATGTCCTTTAAAATTAAAATTGGATTTAGAACCAGAGGATCTGAGCTAGACAATCTCCCTCTTCCTACCTGTATAAGTTCGGGCAGATCTCTGGGCCTTAGTTTTTTCCTCTACAAAAGAATAGATTATGCTTGATGATCCCTAAAGTCCCTTCTTGCTCTACATCAAGAATCCTCTATAGACATAAAATTTCCTAAAATTCCAAAAGTAATTCACCTACTGGTAAAACCTTTTGATTTCCCCAAATAAACTCTCAGCTGTTCATTCTTTTTTTTTTAATCTTAAAAGTATTTTATTTTTTGCCAGTTACATATAAAGATAATTTTCAACATTTGTTTTTATAAAATTTTGAGTTTAAAATTTTTCTCCCTCTCCTCCTTCCCTCCCCAAGACAGAAAGCAATCTGATATAGGTTACATTAATACAATCAGATTAGACATATTTCTGCATTAGTCATGCTGTTAAAGGAGAATCAGAAAAAAGGGGGAAACCCTCAAAAAACAAAAACAAAAAACAACAAAAAAGGAGAAACAGTATGGTTCAATCTGTTTTCAGATTCCACAGTTCTTTTTTTCTGGATGTGGAGAGCATTTTACATCATGAGTCCTTTCTTGGATCATTGTATTGCTGAAAAGAGCTAAGTGTATCACAGTTGATTATATAATGTTGCTGTTACTATGTACAATGTTCTCCTAGTTCTGCTTACTTCACTCAGCATCAGTCCACTTAAGTCTTTCCAGGTTTTTCTGAAATCTGTCTGCTCATCCTTTCTTATAATACAATAGTATTCCATTACATTCACATACCACTATTTTTCAGCCATTCCCTAATTGATGGACATTCCCTCAATTTCTAATTCTTTGCCACCACAAAAGGAGTTGATATATTTTTGTACATATGGGTCCTTTTCCCTTTTCATGATCTCTTCGGGATACACACCTACCAGTGGTATTACTGGGTCAAAAGATGGGTACATCCCCATAGCTCTTTGGGAATAGTTCCAAATTGTTCTCCAGAATGCTTGGATCGGTTCACAACTCCACCAACAATGCATTAGTATTTCCAATTTTTTTTAGCTTCTTTAACATGTATGATTTCCTTTTTTGACATATTTCAGCTTTTCATTCTTTTTTTTTTTTTTTTTGCGGGGCAATGGGGGTTAAGTGACTTGCCCAGGGTCACACAGCTAGAAAGTGTCAAGTGTCTGAGGCCAGATTTGAACTCAGGTACTCCTGAATCCAGGACTGGTGCTTTATCCACTGCACCACCTAGCCGCCCCCTCAACTGTTCATTCTTTAAGCCATCTAACAAAATTTTTATTTCCAATGTACTTCTGGGGATCTACTGTCAATTTTTGTTAAATTTCAGGGACTTCCACACACAACTCAATAATATGTTGTTTGGCATGTATATAATAGTGATGGTCAGATAAATAGCATGGTAGATAAAGAACCAGGCCTGAATTCAGGAAAACCTGATTTCAAATCTAGCCTCAGACACATACTAGTTGTTTGACCCTAGGAAACTCACTTAACCTGTTTGCCTCAGTTTCCTTAACTATAAAATGAGCTTGAGAAGGAAATAGCAAACCACTCCTTTATGTTTGCCAAATGAGGTCACAAAGAGTCAGACACAACTGAAACAACTAAACAACAAGAAATATAATAGTGTTAGACATATGGACATATTCTCTTTCTTCTGAACACTGTATACACTGCAAATTTGTAACAACAACAAAAAATCACAACATTCATAAAAAAAATAATGGTAGTGCTTTCCATACATCAACTTTAAAGGTGTCTACAGGTTTGGGGAGAGAAGACAAGCTAATGGATCATTATAAAGCACTTTACAGATACAAAATGGGAAAAAATATCTAAATTATAATAATAGCCATTCTTTTATTTATTCAGATTCAGAAGTGATCTTGACTACCTAAAGGAAGTTAACTTGCCTGAATGACCCCCCAAGTCATGTCAATCAATGAACGTGAATGTTACTGACCAATTAGCTTGGATCACTGTGCAGTAACCCACCTCTACCTGAGAGAGGATAAAAATCCTTGGGGAGAGGTGCTTTGCTCTTTCTTCTTGCCATGCCTCTCGCAGATACTGACTTACCTTACCCAAAGGCTGGCTCTGCCCAGCCCCACCATTCCCTTTCTGGGATTCTATGCTAGGTTTACACACAGTCAAATTAATAATAAATGCTTGCTAGAAAAACTGGTGCAATAGCCTCTAATTTATAAGTAGCAATATATAAGAAACCCCAACTAAGTTCCCCAATAGCTTAGAGCAGGGATAGGCTTCCCCTCCCCCTAGTATTTCAAATGACAGTTTGTTAGATGTTAGTGGCATTTAGCAATCTGCATCACCATTCTAAGGAATGACATGTCTTCATTCCAGCAAACCACAATGACAATTTATATTGTGGATTCCTTTGCCCACCCCCTCATTTTGGTAAGTAATAATGGTAGGAATCTGTATGGTGGAATGTTGGCAGGATAGTAGGGTGGAGCACGGAGGGTGTGAAGAGGAAAGAAGAACAAATAAGTATTGGCAAATAAGTGTTGTTTCTGTGTTCAAACAACTCTTGATGTTCTAGCTTCCCGATCTCCAACTTGCCTTAAAAATACAGAGGATTCCCCACGCCCAGAGAAAGCTCCTGTGGCACATACCATTTTGCTTCAATTTGTATACTTTTGTCAGCTTTTCCCCCCACCCCCCACCCTAGTTAGACTGAGTTTCACCATTTTGGAAGAAAAGATGCAGGTGGGGGCAGCTAAGTGGCACAGTAGATAAGACACCAGCCCTGAATTCAGGAGGACCTGAGTTCAAATCCAGCCTCAGACAATTGACACTTACTGGCTATGTGACCCTGGGCAAGTCACTTAACCCTCATTGCCCCTCTACCCCCCCCAGAAAGAAAGAAGGAAGGAAAGAAAGAAAGAAAGAAAGAAAGAAAGAAAGAAAGAAAGAAAGAAAGAAAGAAAGAAAGAAAGAAAGAAAGAAAGAAAGAAAGAGAAAGAAAAGGAAAAAAAAAGAAAGAAAAAAAGGAAAAGTAAATATTCAGGCACAGGAGATGAGGGCAAAAGCTGAAGTGATTTCTTTAAAAATGTTATCCCAGAAACACTGTATACAATGGAATATATAATAAAGAGACTGCCTGCCAGGCAGGTCTTTCTGTGGTTTCTGCTTCACCCTGAGGGCAACAAGTTCAACATTTTGCTCCTTTCTCAGACTGTTAGTCTAAAATGAGCTACAAAGACAAATTGCAATTTGTTAATGTACATTAGATTTATTTTATCCGTTCATATTACAGAACAATTTTTTTTGGCTGCCCTGCTTTATGGTTCATTTATTTAGCTTAACTTCCTCATTTGAAGAAATATGTAGAGATGTGTTTTTAATCACGGAGAAGATTAAAGTCAAAACTTAAATTAAAAATGTATTTTTTATAATCTGTTTCATTGTTAGAAGTACCCTCGGTGTTCCTTTATGTATCCTGGTAATTATGCATGGTACTCTTCTGTGTGTAGACACTTTGTAGTCTCAATTAAATGTTATAACTACTTAATGAAAGGCAACAGGAATTTTCCAGTTAGTAATTATAACCATAACCCAAAATCAAAATGCTCAACCCACCCTAAAACTGTTTAACAAGTTAGAAAATGAAATGGTTTTGGCCATCATGTACCTGTGAGAACTTTTTCATGACAGGGTTAAAAAAAAAAGTCTGACATCATGGTACTTTCCTCTCATTTATGTACTAAAGTGATGAATCATCCTTCCCCCCAAATCCAGAATATTATAATATTGACATTGTAATATGAAGTTTTCACAATATTCAAACCTCATTTTCCCTGTGAATTCCCAGGAAGAGGAACATTGCTTCTTTCTCTATTTAGGGCAGGGAACTTTAAGACCATAGACTACAAATCAGGCTCAATGAAGGGGAGAAATGAATGAAACATGACTATAAACTTGAAATGAACTTCTTGGAATTCAGAGTTCAGTGAGTTAATGAACATTTCTATGAATACTTTGAATTTTAACACCATACAAATCAATATCTAAAAAAATTAAAATACAACAGAACACTCAATGACAATGTTTTCTTTCTTTTTCTTTTCCTTTTTTTTTTTTTTGCAGGGCAATGAGGGTTAAGTGACTTGCCCAGGGTCACACAGCTAGTAAGTGTCAAGTGTCTGAGGCCAGATTTGAACTAAGGTCTTTCTGAATCCAGGGCCAGTACTTTATCCACTGAGCCACCTCGCTGCCCCAACAATGTATTCTTTATAAGGATTTTTTTTTTCTCCATGAAAATACATTGTCGGGGCAGCGAGGTGGCTCAGTGGATAAAGCAACAGCCTCAAGATAAAGTAGTAAAATTGCATAACGTATAATACTGTTAAAATATGTATGACATTTTATTTCAATAATTTATCATATCGATCAAATATATATGTATCAAAGCAATAGAAACAAAAATTCCTCATTCCCATTTTCTATCTCTTTCTCCCTATTCTTCTTAGTTTCCCTCTTCCTCTGCATTTTCTTCTCACCTTTTGTTTCTCTACTGGAGAACATGAAATGCTATGTGTCTATAATGGACACACTAATTTCAGCTCTTTTCTTCCTATTAAAAATCTTTCTACATATGACAACACAGTGTATAAACTTGAGGCCAAAGACTGGTTTTCCTTTTATCTTTGTATGCTCCGTGCCTAACATAATGTCTTGTTGGATTGGATTGGAAACACAGTTATTTATTTTGACTCTTCATGATCAATGCAGATAGCCATGGCCAAATTGATCATTCATCTATTACCATCCATCATTAAAGAAGCTATAATGAATAGACTGGATATTCCATGGCCTAAATTTAAGTAGCTGCCAATTGTAGAGGCACATGACATATTAGAGGGAGCAAGAGGCAGAAATTCAGGAAATCTGAATCTTAGACTGGATCTGCTACCCAGATTATGACCCTAACTGAGTCATCTCTTCACTTCTCTGGGCCTCAGTTTTCTTATCAGTAAAATGAACCAATTCAATTAGAAAATTAACTCTTAAGTTCTCTTCCAATTTCAAAAGGCTGTCTCTACATACCATGTCACCCTGCTATTTTAATACTGTAACATTCATTCTAGCCAACTCAATCAATAATTAAATTAATCTCAAGGATAGTTAATCCATGTGAGGCAAAACCACTGGTTGAAGGAGGATTAGTATTTGTAAAGCAATTTGAAAGTCAAAAGCACCACTTAATTCTTGGCACTAATATAGTATTGCTTTTGATTTTCAAATTGCTCTACAAATGCTAATCCTCAGGTGCCTGTCAACAATTATTCAATAGCCTAAGGGTTCTAATAGATAGCAGGCTAACTATGAAATAGCACATGGCTTTGTGGATAAGGGACTAGGCTTGAGCCTTTGATGTAGAGACAGTATAAGGACCACGACAAGTCTTTTCATGCCCAAGAAAACTGGAAGAATAGTATGTGAGCATATGTTGTTCAGAGTAAGGGAAAGAAATAGGGAGAATTCTTGATACATAATTTAGACAGGTATTTCTGAAAGAGAATCAAGAAAATTCTGTGCAGTCTTTGAAAAAGGAAAACTGGATAATCACAAGACCAAGGGGCAGCACTACCACCTGGATCAGCCATTATCTAGGGAAGCAATTCCATGGAAGAATTGCCAGCCATTTCCCCAAACTACCAATCAGCTGTCTCCCACAGTGCAAACAAGTCAACATAGCTGAAGCCACAGGAAATCTTGAGGGAGAGAAAAAACAGCATGTGCCATGCAAGTCAAAACACAACCAATTTGGTGAACATAATCCTGAAGACTGAGGTAGAGGCAGCTGAGGACCCTGTACCCCTAAGTCATCATCCTAGGAAGTAAGCACTGTGTTGATTGTGGCTGACAAATGATCCCCCAAGTATTAACAGTCACAACTATCAAAGACCTAGATAAGAAAGATCTTGCTACTAAAGTCATTAGCAATGTCAAATGGGAAGCAGATATGACTTTATCAGTGGAAAAGAGATTAAGGAAAAGGCATTACAATATGCTTTGCTGCTGAACCTGAAGGACCATGGGACCTATACATGTGCCTGCCATATATTTTATCTCTCACATTAAAATGTGAACTTTGAGACAATGTACTGTCTTACTTTTCTATTTGTATCTGCAGTGTTTGCACATAGAAAGCACTTAATAAATGACTTTTTCTTTTCATTCAAAGAGAGTAAGGTTGTTTTTCTGAAGAATATGTAGATATCTCTCAATTAACAAAAAACTTGCTTGTGTACATTTTAAGCTTTAATGTTTTGTTTTGTTTTGATAAATGTACTCTGGAGAAGACTATCACTGTAGATTGTGAGAATACCTTGATATCTTGTTATATATAATGTTGTCTACAGTCCCCAGATAATGCCCCAACACTGAAAATTCAAATTTCATTTAAAACAACAACATAAATGGCTTTGGCCCACTAATACCATCTAATGAGGATTGTTGTTAAGTAAGCAAATGGTTAGACCAGGTGTAATGATCAATAAAGAAACAGTCTATTAGTTTACTGGTCACTATTGGAAATTAAGCCTCTGAAGAACAAATACATTTTCTAGTATTCATTGGTATAGAACTTTATAGTCTTAAGCATTATATTTTGTTTTCCTAAGGAAATTATAAAAATGGTACTGGCTAAAAATTGCCTAGAAATATTCTACTAATGTTGAAAGAATCCTGGTGCAGCCAAGACGACAGAGTAGAGAGAGAAACCTACTCAAACTTGTCCAATGTTCTCCTTCAAACAACTTTAAAATAAGGCCTTACATTGAATTCAGGAGAGGCAGAGCCAACAAAAGGCCAAGGTGAGACAATTTTCTAGCCTAAGAAAATTTAGGTGAATAAAATAAGTCTGCAACACCAGAAAACTAACCAAAAGGAGATTACAGAGGAGCTTTTGTTGACACTGGGTGCAGGACCTAGAGTTATTTGGCAACTCTATTGACCATATAAAGTTTTGAGTCAGAGTTCCAGGGCTGAGAGGAAGACTAGTGATTGAAGCTGCAGAGAAACAGGGACCCTTTCTAGGTAAAGCATAGCATAGACCAGTAAAGCAGTGACCACATCTCTCCCCAGATTACAGCACCTTGGAAGCATTGAAAAGTTGCAGATGCCCAGAACAAGCTTTAAAAACAGCAGCACAAAAAATCTTGAAGCTTGAGACAGTGCCTCCCAATCCCAAAGTGAGTAGACCCCAACTTTAAAGTAAAGTTCAAAATCAAGAATTAGATGTGAAGAATGAGCTAACAAAGAGGAAAGAATTTGACCACGAAAAACTATTATGGTAGCAGAGAAAACCAAGCCACAAAATGATAAGATAATAATATGAAAACAGCTACAGGCAAAGCCTGAAAAGGGGAAAAATGCAAAGCCCAACAAAAATGCAAATCCAACAAGAATTCCAGGAAGAGTTAAAAAAAAAAAAAAGAAAGAAGAATGGTGGAAGAAAAATTGGGAAAATAAATGAAGTGATGCAAGAAAATTGTGAAAAGAGAACTAATAATTTATTTCTTTTTTTTTTCCTTTTGGCTGGGAAATGAGGGTTGTGACTTGCCCAGGGTAACATAGCTAGTAAGTGTCAAGTGTCTGAAGCCAGATTTGAACTCAGGACCTCCTGAATCCAGAGTCAGTGCTTTATCCACTGTGCTACCTAGCTGCCCCTGAACTAATAATAATAACAAAAAACACTGAAGAAAATAACACCTTGATAAACAGAATTGGCCAAATGGTTAAAAAAAAGGCACAAAAATTTACTAGAAAAAAAGAACTTCTCAAAAAGCAGAACGGGCTGAATTTAAGAAAAGAAAGAGAGATACAAAAGGTCACTGGAAAAAATAATTCCTTAAAAGTCAGAATTGGAGCATCTAGGTGGCACAGTGGATAGAGCACTCGCCCTGGAGTCAGGAGGACCTGAGTTCCAATCCAGCATCAGACACTTAACATTTATTAGCTGTGTGACCCTGGGCAAGTCACTTAACCCTCACTGCCCTTCAGATAGATAGATAGATAGATAGATAGATAGATAGATAGATAGATAGACAGACAGACAAACATACAAATAAATAAATAAAGCCATCAAAAGAAAAAAAGAGAAAAAAACATGGAATGTCTCATAGGGGAAACAACTGACACCATATTTCAAGAAGTTATTAAGGAAAACTGCCCAGATAGCTTAGATACACAGGGTAGAAGAGAAATTGAAAGAATCTACTGAAAGAGGTCACAAACTGAAAAATGTTAAAGTCAACTTATAGAGTTCCCAGGTCAAGCAGGCAGAAATAAACAATTCAAATATTGATATACTGTTAAGATCACACAGGACTTTGCAGTGCCTAAGAAGAGGGCTTAGAATATGATATTCCAAAAGGCAAAGGAGTTAGGATTATAATAAAAAATAACCTACCCGATAAAACTGCATCTACTCCTTCTCAGAAAAAATGTATTTTAATGAAATAAAGGACATTTAAGCATTCCTGATGAAAAGACCATAGATGAATAAAAAATTTGACATTCAAATATAAGACTTAATAGAGAGATAAAAAGGTAAATGTGAAAGAAAAATAATAAGACACTCAATAAAGTTAAACTCTTTCCAGTGCAATATGGGAAGATGATACATGTATTTCCTAAGAACCTTATCATTATTAGGGCAGGTAGATGTAGTCTCCACAGAAAGAAGGCATGGGGTGGCAGCTAAGTGGCACAGTGGATAAAGCACTGGCCCTGGATTCAGGAGTACCTGAGTTCAAATCCAGCCTCAGACACTTGACACTTATTAGCTGTGTGACCCTGGGCAAGTCACTTAACCCTCATTGCCCCACAAACAAAATAAAACAAAAAAAGAAAGAAAGAAGGCATGGAGTGTATGTTGATTATGTTGGGATGATCTTAGAAAAATAAACAAATAGGTGAGAAATATGAATGAATTGGGAGAAGGGAGAAGGGAGAGAAAGAATGGGGAAAATGATCTCCCATAAAAGAGACACTCAGGGAAGAGCAAAAATAGACTGAATAGAAAGAGATAATCAGGAAAACTACATTTTGCTCAAAGGTACCAAAAACAATGAAGTAATATCAAGGAATTTCAGAGCAATCTTCTCTGATAAAGGCCTCAAGTTATTACTCAATTGATAAATAGTCAAAAAATATGAAAAGGCAGCTAACTATATTCATATAAAATGTTCTAAAACACTCTTTTTTTTTTTTTTTTGGTGGGACAATGGGGGTTAAGTAACTTGCCCAGGGTCACACAGCTAGTAAGTGTCTAGTGTCTGAGGATGGATTTGAACTCAGGTACTCCTGAATCCAGGGCCAGTGCTTTATCCACTGCGCCACCTAGCCTCCCCCGAAAACACTCTTAATTAAAGAAATGAAAATTAAAACAACACTAAGAAACCATCTCATACCTATCAGAAATGACAAATGCTTAAGGGAATGTGGGAAAATCAATACACTAATGCATTGTTGGTGAAAATTTTGCATTGGTTCAACCTTTCCAGAGAAAAATTTAGAACTAAACCCAAAGTACAATAAAACTGTGACCCAGCAATACCAATTCTATATCTGTACCTGAATGACCTCAAAGGAAAAGGACCTTTATTCAAAAATATTTATATCAGCTCTTTTTGTGATGCCAAAGAAATGGAAATTGATGGGATAGTCATCAATTGATAAATGGCTGAACAAGTAATGTTATATGATTGTGATCGGATACTATTATTCTATAAGAAATGATGAACAGGATGGCTTCAGAAAAAATCAGGGAAGACCTATGTGAACTAATGCAAACTGAATTGATTAGAAGTAGAAGATCATGCAGGAGATCACACAACAACAGCAATATTGTAGTGATGATCAATTATTAAAGGCTTAGCCACTCTTATCAAGACAATTCCAAAGATCTCATGGTGAAAAATGCTTTCTCCAAAGAAAGAATTGATGAACTCATGGTTTTTTTTCTTACTTTTTTGTTACATGGCTAATAAGGAAATATGTTTTGCATGAATTTACATATATAAGTGCCAACATGACCAATATGGACACATGTTTTACATGATTTTACATATATAATTGATATCATATTGCTTGCCCTTTTAGTAGGTGGGGGAGAATCTGTAGAGAGGAAAAGAATTTGGAACTCAAAATTTTTTAAAAGAATGTTAAAAATAACAAATTGAGAAAATTCAGTACTGGGGAAGGAAAAAATATCAAAAAATTATAAATAAGTTGTGGTTATTTTCCTCATCTTTGAAACATTTATGTCACAGAATTACAGAGTTGGAAGTGATCACAATGGCCATCTAGTTCAACAGGAATCCCCATTATACAAAAGATCCCCAAAATTAGTAAGAAAAGAGGAAAAACCCAACACCACCTTAGAGAGCTCATTCCATTTTGGGACAGCTCTTTTTTAGATAATAGCCCAGAATGGATATATCCATCCACAATTTTTCTTTTTGCAACTTCCATAGTGGGTAAATATTCTGGACAGAATAAATCTAATTCCTCATTCAAATTACAGCTTTTTAAATAGTTGAAACTTTTAAATACTTGCAACTAGCTTTCATCTCCCTTGAAACATCTCTTCTGAAGGCTAACTATCCCTATTCTTAGGGGTACTATAGTGAAATTGTTGTAAGACTTGTTTAGAAATGGAAGGAAGGGTTTAAGAATTAGGGGATGGTGACAGTGCATTCGAGATAATCTACCACATGTTGAAAACCAGAAGAATAGAATCCTTCACTAAGTAGTTGAAGAGAATCAAAGAAATAACAATTTAGACAAAACAACTGTTCAATTCAAACATTCATAAGATCATAGACCTGAAGGAGATAATTATTGGCATCTATTTAAATACCCTCATTTTATAGATGAGAAGCTGCATTACAGTCAGGTTAAATGCATTGCCCACGATCACACAAGTATTAAGAAATAAGGACAGGATTGGAATACAAGTTGTCTGAACTCCAAATCTAATAATATTTACATTAGACATTATGTTGTATGGGTTTTTTCTACAACAATGATGAAATATTTCTGAAAAGTTGAACATAGTAAAATGGTTACTTGATTTTCTGGACATAATAATCTATGCAAGTGAAGAATGCAAAGATGAAGTGTCTTTGCCAATAGACAACCAAGTTGAATTCTTTTTGTTTAATTTCATGCTGGAAGTATTTTTATTATTTCAGACCACATATAATAATAGTGAATCAATGAATGGATAATTCAAACAAAGATTTGTAATGAAATATTGTTGTCATTAAAAGCTAAAAAATAACTATTCTACCAAGATTTGTATTGGCCAAATTCCTATCGCTGACTTCCATAAAACAAACAAACAAATAAAGCAAATTAAATGACTGAAATGAGAAGAAAACAGAATGTAAAAAGCTTGTGTGTGTGTGTGTGTGTGTGTGGGGAAATAACAACGATAACAACAACAACAACAAGAGATGTTGTTACCAAACCACTATTCCTAGGTACAAACAAAATGCCATGATAATTTCCTCATTACAACATTTTTTGACTGTGGTGACACCTTTTTCTCCCCTTAAAGTTTCTTTATGCCACTGTGGTCCATGCACCTTCTCACCCCATCCACCATCACTTTCCCTTAACATAGGATTCTGGTCTCTATTCACAACATTTGATCTTCCTTACAAATACTTTTTTCCAAAGTCTTTTCATTTCTGTCCCTTGGAATTCCTCAGTCATTCAAAGCTCACTTGGCTCAAGTGCCACCTCCTATATGAAGTCATGAAGAATTGCACTGATAACAAATTGTATTATACATCTTCAAACTCTTCATAAGATATGAACTAAAGGTCATTACACATATGCGTGTATCATGACCAAGTTAATATAAAATGATTATTATTTAGAATGAATTGAAACTAATAACAGTATTTTATCAGTAAAAAGTGAATTCCAGAAGTCAAATAAAAGTTCAGTTCCTTCAAGAACTGTACAGCAGAGGATAGATTTCAGAATGAATAGTTAAATTCAAACCATAGTATAACCTGGCATCAAGCTTTTAGGCAAAAGAAGTTCAAACTAGTGAAATTCTCTGGGCTGCTATAGTGGTGGAATTTGAAAGCCTTGGTGTGATGTTATCAGTCTGGGATTAGAAAAATCCAAGAGATGGTGGTAGGAGAGTTAATACTTACTGTGAACATGAAATTTATTAAAAAAAAAAAACCTCAGGATCAAAAATGCCTCAAATATGGCAAATGTGGAAACAGGAATAAAATTACCATTGAATGAAATAAGTAGAGAGGATAGAGCAAAGACTTCAGCTAAGATAGCTAGACAATAGGAGCCCTGTCCAATATTCAGCCTAGGAAAATTACCTGGACTAATAGGATTTGATATACCTCACTGAGATCCCCCCCAAACCTCCCACCCCTTGATAGATTTTTTTCCTTCTATTTCCTTTTCCCCCCTAAGCTACAGAGCTAAACTGTGACTGCTTAGTCATTTCCCTGTGCTGAAACTCAGAATGATTTTGTTTTCTTTATATTTGGTCAGTATAATTCCAGAATAAATTAACTGGAAAGGCACTTGAAATGTCAGACAAGATCCTTAAAACATATTTCTATCACAATGAACTTAAGAGTTTCATTCAAGAAATTAATAGTCCTGTTAATTTTTTTGGAAATTACTCATTTTACACCTTTTAGTTTATATTCTTTATTTATTGTATTCTTTATTCTTTCTTGCCTCCATTATCAACAAAAAAGACTGAAAATGCTTAAGTTGCAAACTCAATTGGTGAGGCCAGTGCACTACAGTTATATTTGTCCTGGATTGTGAAGGTAAAGGATTGTTTTCTTTTACTTTATCCCCCAAAGTCAAAGCATAAATATGTACCTTATTCTAGGTACAAATAAAATTTCAAGAACAATATAAGAAGAGTTGAGAAACTTGAGAAAATTCCTTGGAGATTTCTGAGTTAAGAGGGGGAAAAAAGTAAGAAACATTTCAGGTAATTGATGCATGCATTAGATAAACAATATAAATATATATATATATATATATGTGTGTGTGTGTGTGTGTGTGTGTGTATGTTTATATATATATATATAAAACTTTCAAATATGCACAATTTCAGCAATATTCTAAATATACTTCTCCCAAACCAAAACAAATAAACATGATTAATTTAGCTTTCAAAAGAGAATGATTATTTTCATCCAACTTTGCTTATCCACCTTTCTAAAGGTATTTCACTTTTTTGCGTGTAATTAATACATAAAGTTAGAAGGACTTGTCAATTTATTGAAAAAGAGTCATTGGATAATTCAGTAAAAGTTTGGCAAGTTGATTATTTGAATTTGTCCTTTAACTTTTGGACTAAATTCAATTATCTCTCGACTGAAAATGATTTTTCAAATAGTCACATGTCAAATATTGAGTGAGAAATATAACTCAGTTGATATCTTATTTTCTGCTGTTTTACCAAAAATGAATTTTTTGTTTCACAGGATTTAGAACTAAAAACAAAACAAAACAAAAACTTTAGAGATGATCACATCTATTCAAATTTTAAAAAGCAACTACAAAATTAATATACTCCCTTCCCTTGGTTAGCTTACTTTCAACTTCCTCATTTCACAGGAGGAATTAATTCTCAGAAAATGAAAAGAAGCTACTCAAGGTCATAAACTAGTAAGTAATAGGAATGTAATTAAAACTTAGGTCATAGGATTACAAATCTATTACACCCTCCCCCCCCAAAAAAAAAAAAACCTGACTATTTTTTTTCTCATTCTGAATAATCTTTTTGGTGTTTTTCTGTTCCTTTCACATTTTAAATTATTTACTGATTTTGGTACTCCCATGCTGTGAATGAATGTGAAACAAATTCAGGTCCATGGGATTGTGCTGAGAAAATGAATATAAAACATGCTGCTGATTTACATTTGTTTGCAACACACTTGCCCTATGCAATCTGTAGAACTATACTCATATGCCATTCAAAATGGTGGTTAATCACAATGAGTGATGTGATTTTGTAAATACTGTATGTATTTTAGTATTTACAAAGTTCTTGTAGAATTTAATTTTCAAATGAAGTGACAATTATTTTTTTAAATACTGCAAACACTTCACTTTTGAAATTTACCATATTTGGCTTCATTATATAAAAATTATGAACAGTACATATGCCACTACCAAATAATTTTTAGAAACCAGTAAACCATAGCAGTCATTGCCACAACCATGAGAATGCAAAATAGAGCATCAATTTTTTATCTGAATTATGAAAATTCCAATGATTACTTAAAATAACAAAAATCAAGTGAACAGTAACTTAAATATCTTCTCTTAGGACATGGGGGAATGGGGGAGAAAGTTTTACATATAGTCTAAATGGTGTAAAATATCTGAGTATTTTTTCTATTTGCTTTTTTTGTTTGTTTGTTTTTGTGGGGCAATGGGGGTTAAGTGACTTGCCCAGGGTCACACAGCTAGTAAGTGTCAAGTGTCTGAAGCCGGATTTGAACTCAGGTACTCCTGAATCCAGGGCCAGCACTTTAACCACTGTGCCATCTAGCTGCCCCCTGAGTATTTTTTTAATCAATAAATAATGTTAGTATGCTTCATGAGCATGTATTTCCTGGCAAGTTTGGATCAATATAATTAATGAAAACACCTGTGATTTATATATGGAGGTTTAAAAAAAATTCCAAAGATTAGCTTCATGTGTTTTCTCACTACTATAACTCTTCTTTGGGACTTTTCTTCTAATTGAATGAATCTATGATTTTGACCATTTAATAGTTGAGACTGATATCTATTGATGATTACTCTTCCTACACAGCTCCTGTAGATCATCTCCCAACATACTGGGGCATGTCTTTTAAGTCTTAACATTTCCTAGGTGACAATGTGGTGTGCAGGCTATTATCTATCCCTTATATTTAGTACTAGGTTCAAAGGGTTAATTCTAATTATTAAGTAGGTGATCAGGCTCTTCCACCCGTTTCATTCCTCAATACTGACAAGAAAATGCTCTCTAAATGGAGAGCTATGTGGTAAACATTGATTATTCTACACTAATGGGTGATGATAATTATTGCTTTATTTGACAAGGGCAAAATGATAGCCCTTCAATTTCTACTTTCTTTCATTATTTCTCTTCAAATCCATGACCTTTTATTCCTCACTAGGGATTTTGTTATTGTCTTGTTCTATGAAGTAACAATTTGGTACTTAAGACAGTTAAGGTATTTTATGTTTCATTATACTTAGCCATGAACATTAAATAATCTTCCTATTTATCTATTATCTCTATCTCTCCCTCTATTACTAAGAACATAATTTGGTAATTTTATTTATTTAATTCTTATATGTAAGTATTTTAAGTGAAATTTCCCTTTCTTTATGTGCATGCATCTATTTTTACTTATTAGTGTAGTGGTATAAGGTGTGGTGTTATGTTTTTTGTTTTACTTCTTCAGAATACATTTGTCCACATGGGTCTGTGTAGATGTGGCTAATGGGGAGAAAAGAATAGCTATCTCTAGTCTTCTCCAACCATCCTTCTTTTAAAGCAAGATTTTGATTACTACCAGGAGGGAAATCAAGAGTTTAAGGCCAGAGGCTGATTATTTTGCTCTCCTCAGAATGAGAGGATACAAGGCTTGAATTATATCTATCTGCTCCCTTAAATGCTGTTATTCTAGGGGAAATATTTTTTAGGTTCAAGCTGTGTGCCTGATCAGTGCCTTAAGCTATATATTCAAGACATTACCCCCTTCCCACCAAATATCAGTTCTACAATGAACACATAGTGAACAAAATAATTTTATCCAAATCAATAGCAAAACAGAAATCAGAACAAGTATACCTAGGAGACTATATACTAGACAATGTAGAGAGTAAATGAGGTCTCTAATTCATCACATGATAAGAGTTTAACCAAGAAAATCTCAGATCTCACCCAAGGGTGAAGTAACCTAAGTCTTTAGTGTAGTAAACTAAGAATAGGGACATGATTGAATTGCTGGCCACCCTCCATGTCTTCTTCTTGCCAGATATTTTTTCTCTTCCTGGCCTGAAGAGTCCAATTGTTTTTGTTTGTTTGTTTTTTGTTGTTGTTTGTTTTTTTTTTTGTTTTTATCCTCAAAGCTGGAAGCCAGAAGATTAAGATCTGTCTTCTCCCAAACTCTCAACAATTTAATGCATTGTACTAGGCAGTCAATAACCACCAACAAGGAGAATCCCATACAAATCAACTTTGAGACTTGGGTTATGTTTCTAATATTCAGAAATAATAATTTGAGGACTTTATTTCATATCCAAGGACTTTCTTGAAAATATTATCAATAATCCCAAGCAATGTCTTCTAAGTTTGTCTAAGAAAACCTATCATATCTCATGCCAGCTGGAATTATTTTGCCTTATTGCTTTGAATTTCACTTTCAGTACCTTTTCAAAAAGTATTGAAGAGAAGTGGCATCCTGAATTCTATCAAATTTTGGTGAAGGTTCTGGTATTTCACAAATACAAATATTGCTAATTCTTGACTTAAACAAGTTTGATTTTACTAAATAAAAACCTTTAATTCAATGGTTTCTTAGCTTTTTTAAAAAAATTAAGACATTCTGTTTTATTTATTTGTTTATGTTTCTGTTTGTATTCTTATTTATATTAGCTGTTTATTGTTTACCTAATGTTGAATTATTCTTATAGCACAGATATAAGTCTTAATCGGTCATAATAAATTATTGGGGACATAATATACTCTTTGCTAAAATTGATTTAAAATGTTTTCAGTGATACACTTTAGTTATGTAGACATATAATTTTCTGTTTTATCTGTCCTACGTTTAAGTATCAGGATCACATTTGTCTAAGAAATAGTATAGTATATAGATACCTCCTTTTCTCTACTTTTGAGAACAAACAATTTAAGCTGCCTTAAGATGATGATGATGATGATGATTTACATTTTACCATTATACACTGATTTTGTTTTAAAATTGTGGAGCAAAGTTACAGAATTGAGAAAAATTAATTTTTAAATGAATCTCTTTTATTAGTTCAGAGGCTCTAGAATCCTGCCATATAAAACTATGCTGCTTTTTTAAATGCTGAAATTTCTAATATTTCATGACAATCCTTCAGTAGAATCAGAAAACCTCTTCCTGATAATATATCTTTTCTTTCTGAAATTGTTTAACCTCCTTTAATGTTTCAAGCTATCATTGTCATGTTCTGTATTGTTAATGGGCCGTTTTGAATTTCTCTCTGAATTTTCTAGATTCTTTTTTCTGTCCATTGAATCATTTTCCTTTGATGCACAAGCATTTCCTACCAGGTAGTTAGGGCCACATAAAACCGAAAGAGTCACAGTATCGAAAATTCAATAATAGCAACAATTTGGGGTAAAAGGAGGTAATAGAGGAAATGGTAGAATTTTTTCTTATTGCTCAAATGATGTCTTAATTCTTGTCATTCAGTTTAGTAAAACAAAATATCATAGTATAGCCTTTTCTTTATCTAACTTGCTGTCGTCTTATCACTTAAAGCAGTCTGGAGAAAAGTGGTTCGGAACAAATAATTGCTTTATTTGTGGAATTCAACCATTCTTGATTTGTTGGTTCCTTTTCTTTTGAACTCTCACTTGTTACAAATATCAGTTCATGTAAAGGGAAAAAAAGATGCTCAGATTATTGAAGGATTAGAATTTGGGTCCTTATACACCAAACACAACTACAAGACCAACCTCTTCAAGTGCTATTTTATATTAAACTTTATTGACTCTACTACCCCTAAAATAGTGTAAGAAAGGTGAAGGATTTTAGGAAGCCAAGAGTTAAAGCCCAAGAGAGGTCTTGATCACTCTGAGAATCACCAAGATCTCAGGTATGGAGAAGAGAAGGCAGGTGCAAATTTGGGCTTATTGTCCTGGACCTGACTTCTTTATCACCTCAAGAAATGATTAAAGTCCTCTGATGGGTACCCCCTGCCCAGAGAGCCTAGACTTTATTCTTAAATATGGCACTTAATTGCCATGCTCAGGCATAGTAAAAGCCTTCACAACCAGATAGGTGATTTATGCAGTCCCAATCAAGGAATCATACTCTCATTTGAGAAATTAATTACTTTTGAATGTTTGATAAAATTCACTTATAAATCTATCTGATACAGGGTTTCCCCCTTCATTTCATACAGCTTCTCCTAGGAATCCACTTATGGATGATATTTAAATTTTTTCTGAGTTGGGATGAATAGTATCTCTATTTCCTCTTTTATTCATTTGGATAATTTATATGTGTACATGTTCATAAAGTTCCTTTAGATATCTTATTTGTGATGATATGTTTGCAAATAGTAGGTTCTTATATCTGCTGTTTGTTGTAAGTTTGTCATTCTTGATTTTAATATTTTTAGTTTTTCCTCTCTCTCATTTTTGTTAAATCCAATTACCTGATAAATTATTTTATTTCAACTTTTAAAAGTCTTTGAATTTATTAATTTCTATTGTATCTTTGAAAACACCTATGATTATTTTAGAGATCATGGTACAGTAGAAATTGGAGTGAACTATTATAGTTAGAGGGGTAGAGTTGATAGAGTTGAATCAGGCCTGGAGTCAGGAAGACATGAATTCAAATCCTGCCTTAGACACGCAATACCTGTATCACCCTGGGCAAGTCATTTATCCCTATTTGGCATAGTTTCTTCATCTTTAAAATGAGACAGAAAAGGAAATAGCAAGTCTGAAAGTCACAAGACAACACATTGCAATATGAAGATTTGAATTCAAACCTTCATATTGTAATGTGTTTTCTTGTGACTTTAGGAAGGTCTTTTCTTCTATTTGGGATTTAATTTCTGCATCTATAAAATTATAGATTTAAACTAAATGACCTTTATTGACTTCATTCAGTCCCAGTTCAGCCCTGGTTTTGACTTTCTGGATTTCAAAACCATATCCCTACATTGGGCACTTTCATCTTCCCTCTTCCTTCACAACCATACTCCTTATTTGTTTGCTTTTAAGATCCCTCTTCTGTGTTTGCCTTTTCCAAATTGAATGTAAGCTCCCAATGGCTGAGAGTGTTTTTATTTTGCCTTTATTTGTCACATTACTTATCACAGTGTTTGGCAAATAGTAAGCATCAAATAAATTCTTGTTTCTTTCCTTTCTAAATAGTAATGTCATTATGGTTCTCTTCTAAAGAAAAGAACAACCTACCAACCAAATCTATGATCCCAATTAAAAAAAAATTCTATTGAATTCATTTTCCTCTATTTCTCTATCCCACTAATATGTTTTCAAAGGTAATTTTTTTAAATTTTCAGTGAAAAAGCATCACATGCCATATATTTTGGTATGTTGTCTCACTATTATTATTTTCTTCAAACTACTTATGATTTCTGTGGTTTGTTATTTGATTTATTCATTACTTTGTATATTATTACTTAATAGACATTTACTTTTGTATCTTTTGTTAACATTTCTTTATTAATTTATATTTTATTTCATTATGATTGCTAAAATATATTTATTTATACGTTAAAATTGCTTAGTACATGATTAATTTTGAAGGTATTGAGAATACTAAAATTAAGCACACTTTAATATTTCCATTGAGTAGTCACCATAGAGCTATCAAACTACATTTTTAACATTAATTTCATAGTTGTAACTTCTTAATTTATCATTCTGTTGGATTCATCAAATTATCAAGTATGACTTATAAAGAAAAAAGCATTATTTATACAATCAAAAACTACACACTGCTAAGATTTCCTTTTAAACATTTAGACACTGGAATTCATTGAATGATAATATTCTTTACTTGACTAAAAAAGGTTTTTTGTCTATTTTGAATGTGTTTCTTTTTTTTATTTAAGTGAGGCAATTGGGGTTAAGTGATTTGCCCAGGGTCACAAAGTTAGTAAGTGTTAAGTGTCTGAGGCCATATTTGAAGTCAGGTACTCCTGAATCCAGGGCTGGTGCTCTATCCACCGTGCCACCTAGCTGCCCCAAATGTGTTTCTAATAAGTAATGAATTTAATTTCTGCATTCTGCAATTTTCTTTGGTTTGATGGATATATTAGGCCCTTTCAATTCAGTAATGATTGTTTATTTTGAGCTTCCTTCAATTTATTGTTATAAGTAGTAGTGGTGGTGGCACTAGTAGTAGCAGCAGCAGTAGCAGTAGCAGTAGCAGTAGCAGTAGCAGTAGCAGTAGCAGTAGCAGTAGCAGTAGTAGTATAGTCATTTTAAAACCAACACTAGATCACAGTGATTTATATGATTCTATTCAGAGGTGTCTTCCACAAAAGGCAAGAATTCCAAAGACAATAGCTTTTTTCCCTCTTTTAATCAGATAAGAATGTAATTCTGGGTCACATCCAACTCCTTCCTTCCTTATTGCTCTGTTTGAAAAGCCTTCATGTGTGGAGTCCATCCCTAGTCATTTTAATTCACTTATACAGCATGGAACAGTGAGGAGACTTTTGATCCAAAATCACAGGACTCTAGTGGAATCCAAGCTCTTCCACTAACCTCCTACAGGGGTGGAAAACATCTATTATGAAGTTCCTCACATACAAAATGCTTTGGTTAAATCAATCTCCAAATTCCACTTTGTCTCCAAGTCCACGCTCCAATTAAATTCTCACCACCACCACCATCTCCACCACCACCACATTTCTTTCATTCTCTTCGATGATTACTATTCCTTCTGCATAGACTTTACATTTTTGTGTTCTCTTTCTCTTCATTTAATGAGCTTCACATGAGGTGAGACTTTCCAGGCCCCATACATATGTGACTATGCTTTCTTCATCTTTCCCATCTCATTTTTTTTTATTTATTGCTTTTGTGCTGTCCCACCATTAAATATATTATCTTACCCTTTATAGGTAATGACCATAAATGTGATCTCTTCTCTCAATGGCCCTTAAACATAATGAGAATTCAAGATGACACAAAACACTGACATATCTACTTGGTTTTTTCATATTATATGAACTTTTTATTTATTGTTTATTTTTTCAATCAATGTGCTTGTCAAATTTAGTCTTCTACTGGATGAAGAACCAAAGAGCAACAATTTTAAATTGATTAGATATTTTTTTTTCTCAAAAAAAAAACCAACATAAAAGCTAATTCCTTGTTGGGTAGGCTAGCACATGCAGATTTGAACACAAACAGTCCCATAGAGAACATATTCTGTTGTATAATAATGAACCACACTGCATAATTATTAACATAGCAGGAACACATTTCTAGCACACCATTTTAGCTGTTGTTTCCTAACAGCTAAAATGGGGGGTTAGATTTGTGGAATTTTTAAATGCCAGTTTACTTGATTGATTCATTATTGAACATTCCTGAATAAATCAAAATGGTTTATTATTTAATTTGGGTACAAATATCTCAAACATGGAATAGCTAACTGAAAATCAGTTTTACATGTGTTCCTTTATCCATTCTCTGGGAGCTTCATGTCATTCAATGTAAATTTCATAGGAATTCAGCATAATTTTTAAAATAGCCATTGATGTGAACACTTTAACCATGATCATAGAGAATGAATACTGATTTGGGATCAGAGGACCTATGTTCAAATCTTGGTTGTGTCATGTACTACCTGTGAGATATTCTGTAAGTGTCTTCATCTGTTTGAGTCTAGTTTCTTTTAAAAAAAAATGAAAGGGGCAGCTAGGTGGCACAATGGATAGAGCACTGGTTCAGAATTCAGGAGGACCTGAGTTCAAATCCAATATCAGACACTTGACACGTACTAGCTGTGTGACCCTGGGCAAGTCACTTAACCCTCATTGCCCCACACAAAAAAATTAGAAAGTTAAATAAGATGATTTGTGGGTCCCTTTCAACTCTAAATATAGAACAATCCCTCTCAGCATTGATAAAAATTAAAACCCTAAATCCCATTTCCATTGTATATAATGCATATTCATGTTTTCCCACAATTGCCTAATTGCCAATTATTAATGTTGCTTATGATTCCACTCCATTTCTTGTATAAAATACATTAATGTCCACAGGTATAACCTGTTTACACCTCTGATGATGAGTTGTTTATAGATTTGTATCTTCTCAGATAATTGCTTTCCATGTTTTAAAGCTATGTAACAGGTCTAGAATTTAACTTCAAAGAGATAGACTTGTCCATCATTAAGCATGGTGGAAAAAAGGAAAGCATGGTACAATTTTTCCAAAGTAATACATCCTTCTGTTTTTCTCCTATTCTTTTCTATTATCAGAACATTTGAATTAGGAAAGGTCTAGAATCAAATCTTGCCTCTGGAATACTTAGTTATATGACTATCTGCAAACCATTTAACCATTTTAAGTCTCCTCTTCCTCTTCAATGAAAAACTAATGGTACCTGTCTCACAGGGAGAAAAAGAAGATGACAAAAGCAAATGGAAAGAGACTATATTATGTCTTGTGTCACAGTGGATCAAAGGGCAAAAAGTGGTGAGTTCAAGTCCAGTATTTCATTTATACTAATTGCATTGATAGAAGTTTCCATACCAAAAGCTGTCTTCAGGAAGGAATTCACAGGTACAGAACCTAACACATATGCAAAGTGTCTTCTTCAAATTACTTTACATACACATTTTTAACGTGTCTTTTGCTGATATGGTAATTAAGAAGTTAAATGATTAACTAATAACTTATTACCTCATAATGATCTGCGGCTGGATTTAAACCCAGAAATTAACTTAAAATGACCTAGTGTCTTATTCCAAGAGGAATAAAAAGCACAATACCTACAAATTTATTCATTGTATATTAATTATACCATAGAGATATCTAATAAAATATTATCTTAATATTTGTCCTTCAGGTAATATAAAATTTAAAGGGAAACAAAATATGAAAATTAAAGAAAAAGGGAAATATTGGTAGCAGAGAGGGGAATGTTTTTTTTTCTTCTTTATTCCCTCATAGATTTTCTACATGTTGGTTTACTTCTTCAAACTGCTGCTGCAGTTTTGATAAATTTTTGACCATGGCTTTAAAAAAAATGAATAACAGAATAACATGTCTGTGATAAAAATGTTCATATGTTTATTCTCAATTTTTACTATCTTAAAATGTACTTTAACCATGCAATTATAGAAGACAAATGTAAGGGAAATAGTAAAAAGTAATCAAGTGTTTATTACATCATGTCAGAATTTACTGCCTGATTTAAAAAATGACATTTTTATGAACCAAATTATCAGAAATTTTTATATTCCTAAATTAACAAAAGGACTTGAAATCTGGAGAAAAAATCTACTAATATTAGTACAAATTTCAGTTTGTTCCAAAATTCTGAGTTTTTTTATGGGAAATCATTCTGTTTTTTCTTTTTCTTTTTTTAAAATCACTTTCAAAAATTTTGAAATGTAATATTTGTAATAGAGTTCAACATTTCTATATATGTGTTTGGTTAAAAAATAGAAATCAGTATATATAATAAATATATAAACCTGTCAAAAACTCAGTGTGACAAAAATATTGAGAATCATTTTTTCTTATAATCAAATAATTGCCCGTATATATTGTATGCTAAGGTTTGCGAAATACGTTTCTTCATCAATTATGACTTAGAAAAATTCTTGAGTCGTTTAATATCACTGATATGATCAACAACACTTTTTAATGAAAAAAAATCCTTATCATCATTTGAACCTCTTCAATCATTCTCAATGAAAATGGCTTGGGATTGTTGAGAATGATATTTAAGGAGGAATTTTTAAATTAAACTCCCTATTATAATCAATAAATAACAATCTATGAAATTTGGGTTTTCTTCCCCTCTATTCTTCCTATTAACTAATAATTTTTTTAAGAATATCAGTTTTACTATCTGCAATTTTTTGTACCTCTGAGATCAGGGTATTAGAACTCAAATTTTTTAGTAATTCTCTCCTAAACAGAAAGAGATTCAAAGATAATCCATTTTTGATAGATGATAAATGAGAATAAAAACTGTACAAAATTATACCATTCATATGACAGCCTTAGCACCATAATGAAAATAGAATAGTGTGCCAAATTAATTTGTTCCAGAGCATAAAGAGAGGTGACACTAGAGCATACAGTAAAAAGAGACAATTCATAAAAGACTCTTAAGCCTGTGTTTACATGACATTCCCCAGAGTTTAGGAAAGATCATAAACCCTTTTCAATATTTGCTCCATTCATTTTAGTATTTGCAAATTATGGTTTATCCTAGTGTTATTACGGATTTTTAGCATTTCCAGCTTGAATCCATTATAATGAGACGAGAGAACTTGCCAGTAATGTCCTACTTTACAGTAAAAGTTGGAAACTGAGATTTCAAATAGAGAAAGATTAATTAAGAGGCTAACAAACAAGATTACCTTGAATAACTAAATGGAGTATATTTCCCCATTGTATGACTTAAGGACTCTCCAGGATTTTTAAGTGATGTTTTTATGGTGATTAAAGTCAAGATTTTCCAAACTTCAGAGGGCATATGTCACAGCATGAATATACACTTAATATAATGAATGTGGGAAAATGTCAGGAAATATTCAAATGAACTGAGATGCTATAACTCATTCCATTAAATATTAAAAGCTTGATTCTTAAAAAAAATATGTAATGGCAAGTCCTCCTAATTTGTATGTTTGTTTTTTTGAATAGCCTTTTCCAGGTTTAAGCATCATTTCCAATTTTCTCCACATTCTAATCACCTTCCTCTGTATGACTTCCCTTTCTCTTTTGTAAATTCTGTTTCCCAACTCAGTTCTTTTTTGTTTGGTTTGGTTTTGTGGTTTTTTTTGTTTGCTTGTTTTGTTTTGTTTTGTTTTGTTTGTGCAGGGCACTGAAGGTTAAGTGGCTTGCCCAGAGTCGCACAGCTAGTAAGTGTCAAGTGTCTGATGTCGCATTTGAACTCAGGTCCTCCTGAATCCAAGGCTGGTGCTTTATCCACTGCACCACCTAGTTGCCCCCTTTTTTGGTTGTTGTTTTGTTTTGTTGTTTCTTTTGTTTTAGATTTTTTGTTTTTTGTGCAGGGC